>NW_027311027.1:0-37291 GCF_047496795.1 Chiloscyllium punctatum | reverse complement strand
GGAAAGGGAGAGGACACTTTGTTCCTGTTAGAGAGCTCAGTTACAGGTGGCAAATATTTAACGTAATTGGTTGAAATTTTCGAGAAGTGATGAGGAAAGTTGTTATACAACGCAGTTTATGATCGGGATCTGGGAGACACCCATGGAGGTAGAGTAGAGGCAGAAACTTTCAAACCATTTTAAAATGGTGCTGGGACCTGCAGCTGAAGTCCTATAGTATCCGGGGAGACAGAACTAGGGCTTTAAAACGCAACATTACATCTTGTCCAATGCAGACAGTGGACAGAGTGATCTTCTCTATACTGCTATTTTCTGAGGTTTTCAAAGGTAGTCAATATCTGATAGGATCAATACGCAGAGATGTGCAGTGAGGGCAGGGAGGAGCAGTGTGCAAATTTATCAGCATCACAATAATACTGATACCATCCTTTATACACAATGCTACTCCACTGTTTTGGCCTATTTATCCTTGCTGTAGAAAAAGGGAAAATCTGTGAATATTCAGATTTCAGTCATGCACACACTGCAAACCCATCTCCATAATCCCAGCTCAATCTGACCTGGTTCACACTATTTAAAGCTACAATTTCACTGGCCTTGTTGAAAGGTTCCCAGCTTCATTCTTGCACCATTAAAGGCTGCTCTTAATGTTTCTCCGTTTCAATTATTGCATATGATTCTCCATCATCATCCGGAGCGTTACAATATGATGATTCCCCTACTGCCACTGGATCCACTTGGCCCACCTTTTCCCAAGGACCAGGTCCAACAGTACATACTCTCTTGGGCTGGACACATACTTCTGAAGTAAGCTCTCCTCCTTGTAATCCAGGGATACTGGCCCCTCATGACACTGCAACACCAGTTACCCAGTCAATATCTGGATAAATTAAGTTTCTCAGTATATCTAATCTGTAGTATTGTCATCACTCTCAAATGAGCCTACATATTTATTCTCTCCATACTTTCCAATGGTTGCTGGCTGATAGACTGTACCTCACAGTTTAATTGTACAAGTTTTGTTCCGTAACTCCAGCCAAATTCATTCTGTCCTTGGATGGATCCTCTTTCTGTTGGTCCCCTTAACTAATGCTAATCTCAACCATTACTTCTATCTTCATCCTTTCCCTTCCCTTCTATCATTTTGGTATTCTTTATACCCAGTAATATTTAACACCCAGTCCTAACATCCTCGAGCCAGCTCTCCGTGATCAGGCCATCAGATTTCCACACACTAATCTGCATTTGGAACTCCACAGACTCTGAGTATTCACATCCATGCAGAATACCTCAGATTTAGGGTTTCATTCTCACTTCAACTTCCATTGTTAAACTTATAGTTGTAAATAAGTACCAACTACATATCCCATTATTTTGAGAATCCTGGTAGTTCCTTTAGTATTCTTTTTTGGATCCGAAGCACGCACCAAGTTATTTTCAATCTCTCCCGAACACCCCATAACTAAATCAGTCGCAGCACTGTCACGTTAGACCATCGAGCTTGCACAGTTGCTGCATTCCCCAGAAACAGTGCCAATGTCCCATGAATCTGAAGCCCTTCCTTCTCCACCATCTTTCCAGTCACACACTCATCAACCTAAAACACCGAGTTCTGTTCTCACTTGGACACGGCACTGAGATTATTCCAGGGATTTCTACATTTGAGGTCCCGCTTGCTAACCATCCACCGAGCTCCCTAAATTCTGATTCCCAGACCACTTCACCCTTCCCACCCAGGTCATTCCTACCAACGTGGAGATGACCTTTGACTGCTCACTGGCTACCAGACGAATGTCCTGCAGACACCGTGACATTCTTAATCCCGCTATCTTGGAATTACAGACACACTGACACTTTCTTCACTTTCCTGACTCCCCTGTGACTATTGTTCCTCCTTCCTTCTCCCTCCCCTTCTGTACAGTCAGGCTGCATGTGGTACTAAGACATGGCTTCGACTGCACTCCCCTGAGCGGCCCGCACCTTCATCAGCTTCAAAATGAATTGCGAGGGAGACACCAGAATATTCTTGTATTCCCTGACTGTTTCTCTTAAATTGCCTAGCCCCCCATTCCCTTCATTCATCCAGGCCGTCATGTCTGCAGGGTGATCGCTCTGTGTGCGTGCGGTCCCCCTAACGCTCAGCATCACAGATGTCCCATACAGTCTCTCGTCCCTGTCTGAGCTCCAAGACCCAGTTTCCATCTCGGACACGAGTAGGGGCTATGACTTCCCAATGTATCAGAACACACTTTCCATCTGACAAATATTTGCTGCCATGTCCTAAACTGCAACATGTCTGGAGTAACTTAGTTAATTACTCAGAATGAAGTTAACGTCAGGGAAATCACAATATGGTTAAGTCCCTTCTTCCACTGTGGCTTACTGAGGGTAATTTATTATATTGGCTGAGAATTTCACTTCTCCCTCTTATTTCCGAGTTCAACACTTATTTCAGAAGTTCAAAAAATAACTTTTCTGACTTATAGCAATTAACTGACAGTCGCCAATAACGGTGTATTTATCAGCCAATGAACTTACAACCTTTTCTGTGATGGCTCTTGCACTTCTTTCAAACTCAGTGCATGCAGGTCCCAACAGCAGAAAATTATCTCTGTGATTACCATATACGTGCAATCATCCAGCTCCCACTCCACTCTGCTCCCTCACAAGGTCACTGTCTCTGAATCCCAGATACGTGTAATCCTCCAGCTCCCACTCCACTCTGCTCCCTTCCACGGTCACCGTCTCTGAATCCCAGGTACCTGTAATCCTCCAGCTCCCACTCCACTCTGCTCCCTCACAGCAGCATCGTTTCTGTGACTCCCAGGTACGTGTAATCCTCCCAGTCCCACTCCAATCTGCTCCCTCACAGGGTCACCGTCTCTGTGACTCCCAGGCACGATTAGGCCTCGATCCTCAGTGCTGATTTATACCCTCCCACTTTGGTGCCTCAGTGACTCCCAGGTATGAGTGAGCCTCAAGCTCCTGCCCCAAGTTGCTTCCTCACACGGTCACTCCCTCTGTGACTCTATGCTGATTTCGAGCCTCCTGCTCTGCTGTTTCTCCAACGCTAAGTTCCAGTCAGCCCCGAAACGTCGATTCTCCTGCTCCTTGGATGCTACCTTACCTGCTGCGCTTTTCCAGCAACACATTTTTCAACAAATGCAAATTGATAGCCAGCACGTTTTGTATGGTCCTGGAGACTGTTGGATGTTACAGAGTGAGAAGACTCGCAGTAACTGGGGGGAATATAAACTTTTGGAGCACGGGTGGTGTTCAAAGACCCTCAGGACATGAGGAGCTGCAGAGAATGTGAGCATTGCAAATCGTGGGATCGTGGGGGCTGGAAATCCTGAGATGGGTAAGGAGGATGAAAAGTGCAAATTTAGCACACACAACCATTGTAAATATAGAGATTTAAGGAAGGGAACCTGTGCTGTCATTGATTACAGTTATATGGAGAGCTACAGAAGCTGAAGGGGTTACAAATTTCGAAAGGGAGAGATTTTAGGTGATCAGAATTTAAACAAGAATAAAGAAATTTTAGAGATCTCTAGCACAGATGTGAATGGAAGAGGTGAGATATGATAAGGAACTGTAAGAGTTGTAAATCGGGGAAGATATCAGATATAAAAGGGAGAGCTGCATTGTCTGGATGCAGTTACAGATGTGAGGAGTGTTGTAGCGCCTGCTGCAGGGGACACTGATAACAACACTTCCAACGGCTGGTGCAGTGGCTCAGGAAGGCAGCTCACTACCACCTTCTCAGGGACAACTCCAAACCAACAATAAATGATGGCCCAGCAATCAAAGCTCATGTTCATGAATGAATGAAGGAATAAAAGATCTATAAGCAGCTCTGAGGTCACTCAGAAAGGTCCATTCACAAACCCGAAACCACTATACCCAGGAAGGACAGGAGTTCCCGATGCACGGGAGCACCAGCATTTCCAAGGTGCCCTCCAAACCACGCTCCATCCTCCCAGCACTGTGTCTGTCCCTACACCCAAAGGACTGCAGTGGGTTAGGAAGGTAGCTCCCCACCACCTTCTCCAGGGAATTGCAACTGGGAAGGTAAGGGTGAAACTCTGCTGTTTACAGCCAGACAGAAAAATAAATCCAGCAGTGGGTGTGAAATGAAATTTCGGTTTCAGAACAACATGCTGAGCATGGATAGAGGATTTGTCTGATTGGCAGAAGGCAGAGAGCGTGAAAAAAGGGGTCTTTGTCACGATGGGAACTGGTGATGGGGGAGCTACGCAGGGGTCAGTGTTGGGTCTACACTCTACACATTATTCATTCAGAGTCTGGACAGAGGATGTGAAGGGGTATGAGAAATGGGTTACCAAGAAAGATTCCACTGATGAAATTCGTGCTGTATAAGGAGCAGATGAAGTCTCTGGGTCTGCACTTGATGAAGTTTCAGAGGTGGCGGTAGAATCCAATTCAAACTTACAGAATACTGAGAGGTTGGATGGATTGTACGTGGGGAGGATGTTTCCAGTAGTAGGACAGACTAGGGGCCAAGGGCACAGCTTCAGAGTGAAGGGATGACCCTTCAGAATGGGGAAGTGGTGGAATTTAGTCAGCCAGAGGGTGATGGATCTGTGGAACTCACTGCCTCATGGGGCTGTGGATGCTCAGTGATTCAGTGTATCTAACTCAGAGATAAGCAGGTTCTGGATGAATAAGGAGATCAAGGGTTACAGGGAGTGAGAGAATAGGGTTTAGAAACAATTCATCCATAATTGAATAGTGGAATAGACCTGATGGTCCGAATGGCCTAATTCTATCCTTGTACATGATGGTCTTATGGACTGCACTTATTCCATAAGTTTCTAAGTGTGCAGTTAGCATTTCTGGCATATCATTTACCATACATTCCAGCACTTCTGTGATTATTGCTGTCACCTCTTGGTTTCAGACCAACTACAGAAAGCTACGCCAAGGAGTAACGTGGGAATCCTTGTGTATAAATCTCAGAAAGGTGGTATACAGGGCCAGCAGGAAATAGAGAATGTAAATGGAATGCTGGCATTGATTTCAAAATGAATGGAAAAAAATAGGGAAGGCTTGTAATAAACATAGAGGACTGCAGTCAGCCCACACTGAGAATACTGTGAACGGGTTTGGTTCCCTATCTAGAGGGAAAATGTTCTTGCATTGAAGGCAATCTAGAGAAGGTTCATCAGGCTGTTCTTCAAAATGGAGGGATATTGATGAGAAGAGGTGGAGAAGGTTGAACTTGCAGTCGTTAAAATTTAGAAAATGAGGCAAATTTATTGACACACCAAAGATTTTTGTGTTCCTACAGGTTCGGTACTGAGACATTGTTTCATTAAGCAAGGATCTGTAACCAAAGATGAAGGGGAATACAGATATCAGAGAAGCTAACGGAAATAAAGCTTGTTTGTAGAGACTGGAGGATGTTATAGAGTTGGGGTGGCTTGAGATCACTGTTGGTGGTTAGAGATCAGATCCGTTGTCGGGCTGAAAGATGTCAAGGAGAGTTACAGAGTTATCAGTTCTGAATGATTTACAGAGATCGGGAGGAATATAAGGACAAGAGATTACGCAGTAGTAGTTGGAGCTACAAAAGTTTTTACAGAAAGGGAGGGTTATAGGCACTGGAGATTAGATAGATGGGGTGGTATGTAGAGCTACAGGAGTTTATAGAGAAAGGGAGGATTGGACGGACTCGAGATTACACAGATTAGGCTGGTAGTTGGAGCTGCATGAGTTTATAGACACCGGAAGGATTGTTGGTGCTGGGAATTATACTGACATGGGCAAAAGTTGGAGATACAGGAGTGAGTGAGGTAGGAAGGGTTGAAGGGGCTTGATCAGTTCACACAGTCAGGGAGAATTGTAGGGATTGGAGGAGCCAGAGATACTGAGGGTTGTAGGGCTGCAGGAGTTCAGAGAGTTGGTGAGGACTGTGAAGGCAGGTTTGCAGCATTCCCATCAGTTACACAGAAATGTGGAGCACTGTTCTGGAGGAGGTTACAGAAATCAACAGGGTTGCATATACTGGAAGATATTACAAAGACAGTGAGCTGCAGTATTCGAGCAGGTTACAGCGATAGGGTGCAGTGAGGAGTTGGAGGCTACTACAGGTGTTAAACATGCTTCAAGAGATCAATCACCTTACATCGATCAGGGGGATGGGAAGCTCTGGAGATAAAGGATGAGAATTGCAGTAAGTGAAAAATATCACAGAGATGGTGAGTAACATATGAGTTGGAGGAGTTATAACATGGGATGAGCTGTATTCAATGGAGTCAGGAAAGATGCAGGGAGATCTGAAGGGACGACAGGTGATCAAAAGGACATTGATGCTTCTCACTGTAGGATTGGGGCAGGTTACGCAGAATGGAGAATGTTATGGAATGGTGCTATTTACAGAGCTTATGAAGTTGTATGGAATTGAGGAACGAACAGAGCTATGGAAGGCTGTAGTTAATGAAAACACTTGCTGATGTCGGATGCTGAGGTTCTGGAAATTAATTGGACCGGAAAGCTGTACAATCTGTCAGAGCTTACAGAGACAGGAACAACAATAGAGCTTGGAGACACTAACGCGGATAGGGAGCATTGCACACACTGGAGGCTGTATCTGCTTTAGGGATGGTTGTAGGGGAGTGTAACGTTTACATAGATAGGGGTGTAAGAGCTGGAGAAGGTTATGGAGATGATTAGATTGATGGAGAGCCTGGAGGAGCGTACATTGGCAGAGCTGGTGAAAGCGACGGGCGAAGGTTACAGAGATAGTAAATCTTGTCGAAACTGATCGGGAGAGTCACGAACATTGGAGTTGGTTCCACAGATCGGCGGTGTTACAGGGACCTGAGAGGATTATGCAGACAGAGAGGATTGTAGGATGTTCACATTTTTAGAGTGTTCCAAAACTGGAAAACGTTACACAGTAAAGGAGGGAGCTGCGGGAGTTCACAGTAACTCGGAGGTTTGAAGGGTTTGGGGCTGTTTATGGATAGAGGGATACATTTCGGGACAGTAATATGGAACGTAGAGGGAGAGTTTAGATGAGTTTCCCTTCAGTATGGGAACAGGTACTTCGCCCCAACAAGTCCACACCAACTCTCCAAAGAGTAACCCACCCAGAGCCACTTTTCACTGACAATGCAACTAACATTCTGAGCAACGTGGAAAAGCCAATTCACCTGACCTGTACATCTTTGGACTGTGGGATGAAACCGGAGCAAACCCACGCAGGCACGGGGAGAATATGTAAACTCCACACAAACAGTCACCCAGCGCAGGAATCGAACCTGGGTCACTGGTACTGTAAGGCACCATTGCTCACCACTGAGCCACCGTGCTGCCCCAAATTGTAGGGTTACACAAAGAGAGAATGTTTGAGATGCTGGGAGGATTGTAGGGAGTGGTGGAGCAAGCAGAGATGAGGAGTGCTGTTGTGGCTTGAAAAGGGTCTGGAGGTGTTTATACAGATAAGGAGAGCTGTAGGGATTGGAGAAGCTTACTGTGGTTGCGTGGTGCTGTAGGCCAGGAGGCAGGAGTGTTATAGGGCCTGCAGAAGGTTACAGTGATATCATGTTCTCCTTGGGATTGAGGAAGGTACACAGGTGGGTATTTTGGTCCAGGCGGGAGGATTTTACAGAGACGGGGGCACTGTAAGTATTGTGCAAGACTACAGAAATAGGAATTATTGTTCTGGGTGCAGGATGTGATTATTGAGATTGGGCGTGTTATCAACACTGGAGCAATTTACACACTGGGAGAGTCATCAGCATTGGAGTAGGTTTCAAATATACAGCGAGAGTATGTGAGGGGTGGAGGTTATAGAAAAATGAAATTTTCTGGCGCAAATGAGTTGGACCGAAAGGTATGTCTCTTTGCTGTATGACTCTATCACACGACAAGAGACAGCGTGAGGGGGGAATGTAGAACAGAAGGATCCCCGTTTTCAATGTCATCTCCTTGGGGGGAGGCCTGGTTTCCCCTCCGTTGTAATGATCCTCACTAAGTCAGCACAGGCCTGGATTGATAACTTTCAACTTCCTGTATTGACATGGGAAGGCTCAGTACAGCAGAGAGGAAAATAAACAAGAGGGTGGAGATTGAACCTGGAAACCATCACGCTCTGTGTTCGTGCTTCGACATTGTATTTATGTCATGTCTTCTGGACCAAAGTTCAATGCCTTAAGTATACTCTGCTCTGTTCACTGTGAGTGATCTTACCTATCTGCAGGATTTACTGAAGGCTCCAGATCTCACTCTCGCTGACCAACTGTCTTCAGTGTGGTGATGAATGAAACAGGATATTTGGACTTCTGCTGAGTCAAAAACATCCTGATCACCAACAGGAGACTGAGGAAGTGACAGAATTGGAAATTAGACTGATGCAGTGAGGTTTACACATGAAGAATGGCACTGAGCCCCACAGAGATCTGGAAAATCCCTGTCTCCATCCCTGGCCTGTGCTGTCTCGTCTCCCTGGAGTGGAGAGTTCTGTTTGCTCAGGATCTGGAGTAGCTGCAAAGGCTGCACTCACCGGCAGCAATTAAACCCTCACAGTAACAGATATCACATGGAGAGATACTGAGTGATGTCACCAGAGTGCAGAAAGACATTATGATCAAACCACAGTCACGAAGAAGGTACACTGGGATCAGTACTAAGGGATGTGGGAGCTATCAGTGGGCCAGGAAATGGTCTCGCGTTACTCGCACTCGACTGTGCATCCAGAACTTAATGCCGGTAGCAGGGATACCCATCTGACTACTGAATAACATTTAAGTAAGGAATTCCGGTATTGGTTGCTGATCTGGCCTACATATGAATCTAGACTCAGAGCAATGGGTTTGACAGTCATATGCCCTCTGAAATGGTCTGACAAGCACTCAGCTTTAAGACTGCTCAGGGTGTGCCTGAGATGCTGGCCAGCCACAGACAGCAACATCCCATGAGTGCATTAAACCAACCATGCTGGGAGCAGTGTCCTGGCCATTCATGTCGGTAGGTTTATGGACAGGGCTTTAAACTGACAGAGAGGATGCAGGGATAGGGTTCAGGTGAAACCAGATTTCCAAATCCAAAGAGAAAATGTGAAGGCTTGGAACCGCATGCGGATGAGGCTGAAGACAAACAGAAAGGAACAGGAAGGAACAGAGTTGAACTAAAACTGTACATCAGCGAATAGGATTATGACAGGACATTGTGGGACAAGGTAAATTATAATGTTGTTTATTTTTGGAATGGGCAAAGTATCTGCGTTATGGTGACTTGTGACACAGAGAAAAATGTGACTTAGTCACCAGATAGACTGTGATTACAGGGTGAACAAAAGGTGGAACATAAATATTCAACAGTAAACAACCTTACAGGATCTCAGGCAGAATGGAAAAGTAAGTTGGGAACCCTGACACTAATGGATAACAAAGGCATTACAGAGAAAGCATTTGGCCTCAGCTTATGCAGCTGAATCAGCCTAAATGCAAATTCTGGGTGCTACGTGTCAAAATCAAAAGCAAGAGGACAACTTTTAAACTGCCAAGCAGTATTTCGTTGCTCATCCCCGCATTAAACAGGAATTCATTGCACTTTGTAACAAAGCTGGTGTGATAATTTTGGGGGACTTCAATCTTTGTATAAGTTGGGACAGAAACATTGGCAAGAATGATATTATCAAAGATCCTCCTTGAATGTTTTAGTCAGTGTTTCTTTGAATAACGCATCTTCCCATCTGCCAGCAGTTGACCCATATCCCACTAAACCCTTTTTATTCACATACCAATCCAGATGCCTTCTGAATGCTGCAATTGTATCAGCCTACACCACTTCCTCTGGCAGTACATTCCATTCATACACCACATTCTGAGTGAAACTGTTAAAACTTAGGTCCCTTTTAAATCTTTCATCTCTCACCCTCGACCTATGTCCTCTGGCTGTGGTCTCCACCACCCCAGGGAAAAGACATTGTCTGTTTATCCTATCCATTCCCCTCATGATTTTACAAACCTCAAGAATGTCACCCCTCAGCCTCCGACGCCCCAGGGAAATCAGTCCCAGTCGTTTCAGCCTCTCCCGATAGCTCAACCCCCTGGCAATATCCTTGTAAAACTTTTCTGAACACTTTCAAGTTTCACAACATCTTTCCAGTAGTAAAAAGACCAGAATTGCACGCAATATTCCAAAATTGGCAGAACCAGTGTCCTGCACAGCTGCAACATGACCTCCAAATTCCTGCACTCAATGGTCTGACCAATAAAGGAAAATATACCAAACACGTTCTTCACTATCCGCTTACCTGCGACTCTATTTTCAAGGAGCTATGAACTCCAAGGTCTCTTTGTTCAGCAAAACTCCCTAGGGCTCTACCATTAAGTGTATAAGCCCTGCTCAGATGTGCTTTCCCAAAATGCAGCACCTCACATTTATATGAATAAAACTCCATCTGTCATTCCTCAGCCCATTTGCCCATCTGATCAAGATCCCGTTGTAATCCGAGGCAACCTTCATCACTGTTCACTATATCTCAAATTTTGGTGCAATCTGCAAACCTATTAACTGTACTTCCTACGTTCACGTCCAAATCTTTTATATAATGATGAAAGGTAGTGGACCCAGCACTGATCTTTGTAGCACTCCAGTGTGAAAAACAACCGTCCGCCACTACCCTCTGTCTTCGACCTTGGAGCCAGTTCTCTATCCAAATGGCTAGTTCTCCCTGTATTCCATGAGATGTAACCTTGCAAACCGATCTTCCAGGAGGAACGTTTTCGAATGCCTCGCTGAAGTCTATGCCAATGATCGCCCCTCATCAATCCTTTCTGTTACTTTTTCAAAAAAAACGCGATCAACTTCTTGAGACATGTTTTCCCACACACAAAGCCATGCTGACTATCCCTAGTCACTCCTTGCCTTTCCAAATACATGTAAATCCTATCTCACAGGATTCCCTCAAACACCTTACCAACTACTGATGTCAGGCTCACTCTATAGTTCCTTAGTTTCCTTGACCACCTTTCTTAAATAGTGGGACCACGTTAGGGAACCTCAAAATTTCAAATACCTCACCTGTGATGGTCGATTACACAAATTTCTCAGCAAGGCACACATCGACCATTTCCCTCGCTTCCCACAAAGTTCCAAAGGTACACCTGATCAGTTACTGTGGATTTATCCACTTTTACTTGTTTCAAGACATCCAGCTCCTCCTTCTCTTTAATATGGACGTTTTCAAGTTCTCACCATCTATTTCCCACCATTACTTCTCTTCCATTTCCTTCGCCACAGTAAACACTGAAGCAAAACCCTTGTTTAGTATCGCCCCCATCTCCTGCGGTTCACACAAAGGCTGCCTTGCTGATTTTTGAGGGGCCCTATTTTCTCCCTCCTTACCCTCTTGTTCTTTATGTATTTACAAAAAAACCTTTGGATTCTCTTTTACCCTATTTGTCAGAGCTATCTCGTGTCCCCTTTTTACCCTCCTGATTACCCTCTAAAGTACACTCCTCCTTCCATCTATAGACTGAGGATTCCCTTGATTTCTCATGTCTATACCTAAAAATTTTTCCTTCTTTTGCTTAACCAAAAGCTTAGTTCTCTCGTCATCCAGCATACCCTACACCCACCAGCATTTCCTTCCATCCTAAAAAGAATACTTTTTAATGTCTCTGGAAGCCGTAATCTCATTTTTGAAGGCCTCCCGTCTTCCAATGATAAAGGTTTCATTTTCCCAAACCCTAATTCCTGCATCTCACGAAATTGCCATTTGAAAATAATGAAAAAATAAAGCACATTCTAAATGAAGGCTTTGATGACGTGAGCTGTGGTCAGCCATGTAGATCTGGAGGCCACGGAGAATGATTTCTGTCAGAGCAGCTCCAGGTCAGTATCAGGCACACAGACAGAATGGGCAAATAGAATCACATCTGAACTCATATCTCCCAGCTTGGCAATCTGAAGCTGTGCACAGACATTCTGGTAAAAATCTCCAAAATTAGGTTATCAAGATCGGCCCAACATGCTAATCAAAAATACATCAATCAGTCATTCAGACTAAAATATCCTTCAGGTTCCACAACCCATTCCCGGTCCCATTGTGCAGGTTCTATGAATCTCGCTGCCTCTAACCTCCTACAGGATCCCTATCCCCTCCTATATTTGTACCACCCTCCAGGTTCTGCAGCCCTTCTAAGCTCGTAACATGACCCGGACTCTAAAACTCTTCCTTCCTCTGCAATATTCCCTAGAACGGTACTGGAGGATGGTGGGGGTTACAGAGTTAGGAAGGAATATCAGGATTGGAGGATTTTGCAGTTATTACTAATATTGAAGTGGCTAAAATTGGCTTTGATAATTTTGACCATTCACGCTAATAAAGGAGGTGACAGAGTTAAGGAGGATTTTAGGGACTGGAAGACGTTTCACTGATTACGGGTTTTGTGGGTACCAAAATAGGGAAGGTTTAAGATTGAAGGTTTCTGCTGATAACCTCTACTAGGTAAAAGGTAGGATCCTTGGTAGTGTGGAGTAATAGAAGAATCTTGGGGTCCACGTCCATAAATCCTTCACATATGCCAGCCGTGTTGAAAGTGTATTAAGAAGGCATGTGATGTCTAAGCATTCATTAGCAAAGGGATAGAGTTTAAGACATGTGACGTGAGGCTGCAGCTCCATATACCCCTGGTTAGTCCACTCTTGGTATATTGTGTTATTTTCTGGTCGCCTCATTATAGGAAAGATGTGGAAACTTTGGAGAGGGCACAGAAGAGATTTATTAGGATGTATTCTGGATTAGAGGGTGGGTCTAATGAAGAAATGTTGGGGAAGCCAGGCCTTCTCCCGTTTGAATGAAACGAATGAGGGCTGACTTGATTGAGGTGCACGAGATGATGTGAGGCCTACAGAGAGTGGGTGGCCCGAGAATTTTCCAATTGTGAAAATGGCTATTACGATGGGGCATACGTTTAAGGTAATTGGAGGTAGGCTTATGGGAAATGTCAGAGGTAGGTACATTACACAGAGAGTGGTGGGTGTGTGGAATGCACTGCCAGCGATGGTGGTAGAGATAGTTACATTAGGGACATTTACTAAAATTTTGGACATGCACATGGATTATAGTAAAATGAATTTCTCAAAATGGAGACCTGTGCCCAGTGCTGTTCCACAAGGATCCGTGCTGGGTCCACTGTTGTTTATGATATACATAAATAATTTGGAGGAAGGTATAGTTTGCCTGATTAGCAAGTTTGCAGATGAGACTAAGATTGGTGGAGTCGCAGAGAGTGAAGGGGACAGTCAGAGTTTCCAACAGGGGAGAGATGGGCAGAGAAATGGCAGATGGGATGTCCGATCCAGGCAAATGCATGGGGATGCATTTCAGAAGATCCAATCCAAGACCAAACTAAATGGAAAAGTCCTGGGGAAATCTGACGTACAGTGAGATCTGGGTATTCAGGTCCATTGTTCCTTGAAGATGACAACACAGATCATTAAAGTCGTTAAGGCGGCATACAGCATGATTTCCTTCATTGGATGGGATATTGAGTAAAAGAGTTGGCAGGTCATGTTACAGTTTTATCGGACATTGTTTCGACCACATTTGGAACATTACATGCAGTTCTGATCACCATATTACTAAAAGTATGTGGATGCTTTAGAGAGGGTGAAGAGGAGGTTCACCAGGATGTTGTCTGGTATGGAAGAGGCTAATTATTCAGGAAGTGTGATTAGATTCGGATTATTTTAATTAGAAAGACAAAGGTTGACTGCGAACCTGATTGAGGTCTACAAAGTCATGGGATGCACAGACAGGGTGGATAGCAAGAAGCTTTTTGCCCCAGAGTGCGGTGAATGGAACAGATGACAGAGATAAAGTGGGTTGTATAGACTGGAAGACCAGAGATAGGGAGGGTAGTCGTGACTGAAGAAGTTCTTAGATATAGGAATGTTTACTTCTGCAGATTATTTAGAGATGGAGGGTGTGGAGTCTGACGGATTTTCGAGAAGGACAGCAATTTTGGTTGGAGAAAGTTTCACAGATAAGTAACCTCCTCCAGTTTGGTCAATTTGGGAATGTTTGTAGGGGAGGATGACATTTACACAGATAGGGGTGTAAGAGCTGGAGAAGGGTATGCAGATGAGTAAATGCATGGACATACAGGAGGAACTTACATTGAATGGTGGGTGCTGGTGACAGGAGGATGTCACACAGATAGTGAGTCTTGTCGGCACTGGATTGGGAGAGTCACAGGCTTTCATTGGGTTCTGCAGATCGGGAGTGCTGCAGGGTCCTGAAAGGATTTTCGAGTCTCCACTGAGTGATCGTGTCTTTAGGACTGTAAGAGGTTATGTTGACAGAGATATATTGAAGTCAATGTATGCTGTTTTGTTTGTTTCTTGAACAGAGCCTCAATATCCCTCATGAGCCAGGAATACCTAAACCTGCCAGCTTTTCCCTTAACTCTAACAGGGACACACTGGCACTGGATTCTTGACAACACACTTTTAAAAGCCTCCCATTTGTCAGCCATTCCTTTTCCTTCAGACTCACCCAGTTGATGGGAGCATGATGTGGAGGAGCTTGTGTTGATCGGGGGTGGGCAAAGTTAAAAATCGCACACCACCTGCTACCAGTCCAATAGGTTTATTTGGAAGCACTAGGTTTCAGAGCACTGCTCCTTCATCAGGTGGTTGTGGAGCCCAATCACAAGACATAGAATTTATAGCAACAGGGTATTAGTGTCATGGAATGTAATATCAAACGAATTTAGTGTTAATTTTAACTTTTGGGATGATCACCTGCGCTTTGAAAGCTAGTGTTTTGAAATAAACATGTTGGAGAATAACCCGGTGTTGTGTGATTTTTAATTCACTCAATCGACCTCTGCTCGATTCTGCATAATGGCCCCAAACCTGGCCCTGCTCCAGTTTAAGACATTAATCTGTGGAAATGTCTGATCTCTTTCCATAACTATGTTAATACGAAGACAGTTGTAGTCACTGGAGCCAAAGTGCTCTTCGACTGACACTTCAGTTACTTGCCCGACTTCGGTTTCTGAGGGGAGGTTCAGTGTCGCTCCCGCCTGAGGAGAGTGGGGCCCTCTATTTCTTGATCTCGGAAACTTTCTTGGACACATTGAACAAATTCCACCCGATACAGGCCTTTTACACTCTGAGTGTCCCAGTCAATACAGGGGAAGTTAAAATCTCCAAACAGTACTATTCTATTATTTCTATAGGTACCTGCAATCTCTTTACACATCTGCTCCTCTAGTACTCGCAAGCTATTTGGGGGTCTAGAACACCATCCTAGTAGACTGACCATCCCCTCTTTGTTTCTAACTTCTCACCATATGTCCTCATTTGATGAACGCTGAAGAGTATCCTCTCTAAGCACTGTTTTTACGTCCTCCCTTATCAAAAGGACAACTCCCCTTCCTCACTTACTTGCCCCTCTGTCAGGCCTGTCGCTTCTGTATGCTGGGACATTGAGCTGCCAGTCCTGCCCTTCTCTCAGTCATGTTTCTGTTATGGCTATAATATCCCAGTCCCCAGAGCTAATTCATGCTCTCAGCTCGTCTGTCTTAACAGTCAGGCCTCGTGTGTTGAAATAAATGCAAGTGTGTTTCCCTCCCTTGATTGTGCCCCTGGATATCCTGAATAGGAAACTTGCTCTTGATGGCTAACCCCTGCCTAACTAGTTTATACATTCCAGAGTAACACTACCAAATCTCCCTGCAGTGATACTGGTGATCCTCTGGTTCAATTCTAACCCATCCCCTTGTCGAGTTCACCCCAACCCAGAAGATATCCCAATGATCCAAGAACGGAAGACCCTGGCCCCTACACCAGCTCCTCAGCCACACATCCGTCCGACCTATCTTTCCATTTCTATATCCACTGGTGAGTGGCATGGGAGTAATCTGGATATCACTACCCTTGAGGTCAGCTTTTTAACATCTTACCTAACACGTGATACTCATTTCCGAGGAGCCCATTCCCATTGTCTACCTCTGATATGTGGACCGATGTGCACAATGACCTCTGGCTGTTCACTCTCTCCCGTCAGAATGTTCTGTCAAAGCTCAGAGACATCCTTGCCATGGTTACCCGGGAGGCAGCACACCATCCTGGTTCAGCAGCCACACATCCTCCTGTCTGTCCCCTTCACAACGGAGTCTCCTGTCATTACTGCTATCATTAGACAGGATCTGACAAACAGAGACTGGGAGGAAATGCCTGCAGTTGGGACTTTACTGGCAAAGTGGGAGTATTTTGAAGTGATGCAGTGAGGATCCATGGCCAGTGTGTTCCTTGAAGAGTGAATGGCAAAGGCAGCAAATTCAGCAAATACTGATCAAGTGATATCGTGAGTTTGTTAAAGAAAATACAGTGCAATAAACACAGGTGAAGCCCTTTCCAAGTATAGAGAGGGCAAAGGGGTCCTTAGAAAAGAGGGCCAAACAATGGTCATGAAATATCCTTGGCAGACAGTGGTATGGAAAAGCCACAAGGTACTTTACCAGTACAGTTAGAGTCAGAGGATTACTGGTGAAAGACCGAGGCCTGTTAGACACCAAAGGGACAAACTGTGTATGGAGCCAGAGGAAATAGGTGAGGTCTTCAATGAATACTTCCCATCTGTATTCACACAGGAAAAAGGCATTGTAACCGGGAATTTCAGTTGGAATGGTGAGGTTCTGGAACAAGGTAAGATCAATCAGGAGGAGGTATTAAAAATTTTAACAGGCATAAAGGCGGAGGAATCCCCAGTGCTCAATGAAAAGCATCCCAGGCTGCTGTGCGAGGTAAGGGAGGAGATTGCTGGAGCCCTGGTGGATATATTTAATACTTTGCTGGCCACAGTTGAAGTGCAGAATGACTGGAAGATAGCTAATATGCTTCAGTTGTTTACGAAGGTCAGCAGGGATAGGCCAGGTAATTACAGAGCAGATAGTCTGACATCAATTGGAGGGACATTATTGGGAACAATTCTGAGGTACAGGATGTATCAACACTGGAAAGGCAGGGATCAACTTGGCTGCATCATCTCAGATTTGGTAGAAGAAGATGCCGCCTCAGGAATTCAGTTGAATGTTTTGAAATGGCATCTCAAAATGTTGAAGAGAGCAGTGCCAATAATGTGGGTTACATGGAGATCAGTAAGGTCTTGGATAATGTCCCATATGGAAGGCTGGTCAAAAAGAGAAGAGACCATGGAATCCAAAGCAAGTTGGCATTGAATCCGCAACTGGTGGAGGCCTGTTTTTGTATTTGGAAGCATTTCACCAGTTGGTGTACCACAGGGACCTGTGCAGGAGCCATTGCTGGTTCTTATGTACGTTAATGACTTGGATCCAAAAGCAGAAGGTATCATTAGAAGGTTTGCAGATGACATAAAAGGTGAGGGTGTTGTTCACAGTCAGGAGGATGGTCTCAGGCTCCAGTCTAAAATCGATCAGATGATAAACTGAGCAGAGTAAACTCAAATGTAGTTTACTTCTGATCAGTGTGAGGTCAAATCCTGTGGAAGGTATGATAAGCGAAGTATAGACAGAATGCACAGAAGTCCTTGTGGAGTATTAAGGAACACAGGGGTCTTGGTGTCCAAGTCCATAGATCCCTGAAGGTGTAAGCACAGATAGACCGGGTGGGGAAGGCATCTGAACTGGAAGCAGGAGGGTGACCCATATCCTGATGGGGTGAGTTGCTGGAGCTGCTCGAGAAGATTTAAACTAGTCTGGCAGAGCTGTAGATCCCTCACCAGTTAAGGCAGATGAGTCCAGAGCACGCGTGGGGTCCTGGGAATGGGATATTATAGGTATTGTAGAATTGCACAACAGATGGATCTGCAGCAGCTCACTGTTCCATGGAACAGATGCTATGGTAAGGATTGAACAGGAGGCAGAAGAGGAGCAGCGGTGATGGTTTGATTGGGGGAAACATCACAGCAGTATTTCGAGAGAATATTCACTCGGAATCACCCAGTTAAACAATATTAGTGGAACCGAGGAAATAAAAGTACATCAGTTTACTATGATTGTACTGAAATTGTACGACAGCGGTAGGCAGTGGGAGATGGAGCAGCAAATCTGTCAGGAGATCTTTGATATGTGTTAGAATAAGAGATATGTGTTGTAATCGTAGGGGATTTCAACCTTTACAAACCTGGACTGGGATTGCTACCGTCAAAAACATTTGGATGTCAGGAATTTGTTAAGTGCGTTCCAGAAACTCCCAGTCAATATGTAAACGGCCCGACTGGAGAATGGGGCTAAACCTGCCCGCCCCTTGGTAAACAAAGTAGGGAACGGGACTGAGGTGTTAGTGGGGAAGCAATTTGGAAAGTCACCACAATTACTTTGCTAATAGCTTTGGTAAATCACAGGCCTGGTCCACAATTTCAAGTTAGAAAATGGAGCAAGACCAGTCTTGATGGTATTAGAAATGATGATTTTTAAAGGTGGAAGCCATTTGCAGGTAAAGGGAAGTCTAGCAAGTGGGAATATTTTAATTGGGAAATAATATGCATGTTCCCGTTTGTATGCAGCTCTGTGTTGACAGAATTAGGAAACACTGGCTGACTGTTCATGGTCTGGCGAAGAAGAAGAGGGCACATGTCAGGGAGAGCCAGCTGGATCAAGGGAATCCCTGAGGCTCACAGGGGCTGCACGAATACACTTTGGATAGAAATCAGGAATGCAAAAAGTGTCTTGAGATAGCTTTGGCAGATAAGGTGAAGGAGAATCCAAAAAGAGTTCACACATGTGTTAAGAGCAAAAGAAAAGCGAGGGACAAAACCAGTATCCATAATGATCAACGAAGCCAACGGTGTGTGAAACCACGTGATCGGAAACCAATATTTCACTTTGGAACTTACTGTGGATAAAGACTGAGGAGCCCTGGGAACTAAACAGTGTTTGGCTTGACCATTTCTGGAATACTGTGTGCAATTCTGATCTCAGTGTCATCGGAAGGATGCTGTGGAACTTGAAAATTTTCAGAAAAAAATTTAGCAAAATGTTGCCAGGGGTGGAGAGTTTGACCTAAAGGTAAATACTTAATTAACTGGTGAGATTTTCACTGGAACATGGGAGGCTGAGGAGTTATCTTATAACTTTTTTTAAACCATGATGAGCGTCGATAGGTAAATAATCAAGACAATTTCTCCCGATTTGGAAAGTCCAAACTACAGGGCGTAGCCTTAAACTGTGAATGGAACTGTTTAAAGGGACCTAAGAGACAGCTGGTTCCCATAGAGGGTGGCATATGTATGGAATAAATTGCCAGAGGAAGTAATGGAGGCTGGTACAGATTTAACAGGCATCTGGATGGGTATGTGAACAGAGAGGGAGAGGGTTTATAGGTAATTTGGCAAAATTCTGGCAAATGGCACTAGAAACATCATGCAGGCGTTGGTACGAAGGGTCTGTTTCCATGCTGTACATCTCTATGATTCTATGTTATGAAATGAGTCCACATTATAGAAGAGGAGGTGCTGCAGGCTGTAAACCCAAAGTTAGATCAATCCCCAGAACTGATCCGGAGTAGCTCAGGACATTTGGGAAGCTGGGAAAGAGATTGCGGCAAGATGATCAAAGATATTTGCACCATTGACACCATGTACATGCATCATGAAGACTGAAGGGTGGAATAGTGGACAGTGAAGGAGGTTTGCTAACATTACAAAGGGATCTTGAGGATATGGGTGAAATGCCCGAAAAACCTTGGATGGAGTTCAATCTGAATAAATGTGAGGTAATGCAATTGATACAACAAACACGGGTAGATCCTATTTAATAAATGGCAGGATCTTCGGTAGTATTGTAAACAGAGACACCTCGGGGTTCAGGTGCATAATTCTTTGAAGTGTACGACATCGAGAGACAGGATGGTTATGAAGATGCTGCAATACTTTGTTCCATTGCTTAGTCCTTTGGGTATAGGAGTTGGGAAGTCATGTTTCCATTGCACAGGCCATTGGTGAGGCCTCTTCTGGAATAGTGTGTCCAGTTCTGGTCTCCCAGTTATAGGAAAGATATTATTAAGCTGGAGTGTGTTCAGATGAGATGTACAAGGATGCTGCTGGGTTTGGAAGGTTTCAGTAGTAAAGAAGGGCTGGATAGACTAGAATTTTTCATTGAAGCCTGAATGTTGAGAGGCGACCTGATAGATGTTAATAGAATAATGAGGGAGATAGATATAGTTATCTTTTACCGTGGACAGGGGAGTTTTAAAACGGTGTACATTTTTGAGCTTAGGTGAGAGACATTAAAAAGAAAGACGTGAGGGGCAAATTGTTGCACATGGGAGGTTTGCATGGGGAATTAATTTTGAGAGCAAGGGGTGAATGTCAGGTCGATTACAATGTTGAAAAGGCATTTGGATTAGTACAGGAATAGGAAAGGCTTGAAGGGATATGATCCAGAAACAGACAGGTGGGACGGGATTAGTGTTAGATTTCATTCAGTTGACGCTGAACAGTTTCCATGCTGTATAACTCGAAATATAATGTTGTGTCACTATTTGATACAGAATGCAAGGGAAAGCCTGGGAACAACAGATTGATAAACCAGACATCAGGATGGGTAAGTTCTTGGAGATCATTCAGAGAGGTAGGATACCCATGCATTTGGAAAGACAAGGACTGGGCACCGACTTTGTAAATGGGAAAACATGTCTCATAACTAAGTTTGTTGAAGATGTGGTTGGCTATATGATAGGAAGAATTTGAAGGGATATGGGCTGGGCGCTAGCAGGTGGGACTAGATTGGGTTGGGATACCTGGTCGGCATGGATGAGTTGGACCGAATAGTCAGTTTCCATGCTGTATATCTCTATGTCTCTATTTGAGCAAGGAGAGATGAAGACAGACACCGTTTCTCTATTCAGCAAGGGAATGAAAATGGTTGAGCATGATACATTGGTTATTAAGATTGGATCCCAAGGGATCAGGGAGAGCTAGCCATCTGCATACAAAATAGTAACTTGTGGATATGGGTGAAATGGCTGAAAAACCCTGGCTGGAGTTCAATCTGAATAAATGTGAGGTAATGCAATTGGTACAACAAACAAGGGTACATTCTATTTAATAAACGGCAGGACCTTCGGTCGTGTTGTAAAACAGAGACACCTCGGGGTTCAGGTACATAATTCTTGGGAGGCAGAGGGTGGTGGTAGAGGGTTGTTGTTCAGACTGGAAGCCTCTGACCAGCGGTGTGCCTTAAAGACTGATGCTGGGACAACTGTTTTGCATCATTTACATAAACAATATGAGTGAAAATATAGGAGTCCCTGTTAGTATGTTTGTGGATACCAGGATTAGTGAGATATTAGGCATGGATTACAGTTATCAAAGGGGGTCTTAATCAACGGGGCCACTAGGCCAAGCAGTGAAAGATGAAATTTAATTCAGGTGTCGGATTTTTGTTAAGACAAACCAGGGATGACTAACACAGTTAATGGTCGGGCCCTGGCCAGTGTGGTCGAATGGAAAGAGACCAAGGGTTGCAGTGACATTGTTCCTTGGAGGTGGCATCACAGGTGGACAGCGTGGTTAAAGTAGCATTTGGTACCCTTCATTGGTCAGAGCATTGAATAAATGAATTGGAGATATTGGTAATATTGTCATTAATATTTCTCCTGGGCAGAGGAGGCTACGGTGTGACCTTATACAGGTTTGTAAAACTGTGCCGGCCATAAGTAAGGTGAACAGCCAAGGGTAGGTGAGTCCAAAACTAAAGGGTATAAGTGTGAGGTGAGAGAGCAAAGATGTAAAGAACCAGCTGAGAACAACATGTTCTACAGAAGATGGTGAATAGACGGAACGGACTGTTAGAGGATATGGTAAAATCAAGTACAATGACAACATGGAAAAGGCACTTGGGCAGGAATATGGAGAGGAGATGGTTTGAAGGGCCATGGGCCAAATGCGGGAAACATGACTTGTCACATTTAGGAAAGTTGGGCAGCATGGACAAGTTCAGCCAAAGAGTCATGCAGCACAGAAACAAAACCCTACGTCTCCAGTTATTGGAGGAGAGACTATCAAGACATGCTGTCAAGACTGAAGCAAGTTAGAGAGATATGGATGGTAGCCTGGACTGGAGCAGAATTGAAATATGTGAACGGATTGGTGAAAGTGGAGGAGAGGACAGATACAGGATCTGTTTTTGGCGTTATAATGATTAAAGTCACTGATCCACGAGACATGCATAGATACAGTTTTGGAGAGGGAACACAGAGCATAAGGTTCCCAGGCAGCATTCCCACCCTCACGTGGGAGGCCTGCTTTCCCCTCTGTTATACTGATGCTCACTAAGATAGCACAGGCCTGGATTAATAAGTGTGACACTCCCGATGCTATCGGAGTACAAGAATACTTCAAGTAGGGATGGTGATTGAGTGTGGTGTGTGTCTGTACTGTGCTCCCCCTTTAGCACTGTATCTGTGCCATGTTTTGTTAGCCAATGTTTGTAGCCCTCTCATTGCTGTCTGCTCTGTACACTGTGAATGATCTTACCTCGCTGCAGGATTTATTGAAGGCTCCAGATCTCCCTGCCCTTCGTAATTCTGGCTGACCAATCATCTTCAATGAGGTGATGGATGAGACACCAAGCAGTGAGGAAGTCTACTGAGTCAGGAACTTCCTGAGTATGTACAGCAGACAGAGGAATGGAC
Organism: Chiloscyllium punctatum; assembly: GCF_047496795.1. Lineage (NCBI taxonomy): Eukaryota > Metazoa > Chordata > Chondrichthyes > Orectolobiformes > Hemiscylliidae > Chiloscyllium > Chiloscyllium punctatum. The sequence goes on along the minus strand of NW_027311027.1, from coordinate 14,623 downwards.
AGAATGGGAAATTAGACTGATGAAGTCAGGGCTACACAAGTCGAACGGCACTGTGTCACAAAGAGATCTGGAAAATCCCAAGCTCCATCCCTGTCCTGTGCAGCCTCGTCTCTCCAGAGTGGAGAATTCTGTTGGCTCAGGATCTGGAGTAGCTGCAAGAGCGAGAGGCACTGACCGAGGCAGCAATTAGACCCACACTGTGATGGATACCACATGGAGAGATACTGAGTGCTATCACCAGTGTGCAGGAAGGTGTCAGTATCAAATAATTGAGCAGGAAGAAGGGGTTTTGATTCATATTGCACTGGGATGAGCAACCTGTGAGAAGGCGAAGTGATGGCCGTGTGGTATTATTGTGAGGCACGTTATGCAGAAACTCAGCGAATGTTCTCTGGACATAGGTTCAAATCCCACCATTACAAATGATTTAATGTGAATTAAATGCTTCAAAAAGGATGTAATTAAAAACCTGTAAGTGAGTATTAAACAAATGCTGATGTTAAGAAAAATCCATCAGGTGCATTCCTGCCTTTAGTGAAGTAATCTAAGATGAGACTGGGATATCACAGGCATTACACAACAACAGCTAAGGGAGGGACAGGAAAGGCAGCTCAATGTTCCACGGGACAGATGCTGAAGGAAGGACAGAAGGGGAGCTGAGAGAGGAGGAGAGCTGCTGTTTATGATTGGGTGAAACATCACAGCAGGACTGAGAGAGGATATTCCTGCAGGACCGCCCAGTGAAGCTGTGTTCGTGGAATAAATCAATAAGAATGGATCTTCCCTTTCCTTTGATTGTTCGACAGACCCAGAGATCCTCGCCCTCCTGCACATTGACCTTCTCAAGATGGCGCCCCTGAGGCCCGCGCTCCCTCTTCCCTCAAACAAATGGCGGCCGTGACCCTGGGAAACTTCCCTGATCAGAGACCGCAACCTCCTTACCCGGGCATAGAGGGACATCGTAGCCTTTTTCCGGGATTTGTGAATTCTCTCCGCTCTTTGCTCCCATCGAGGCTCCAACACACCGGCCCTGGGCGCCCTCTCTGAAGCCGATCGCAGCCGCTGCCAGAGAAAGCACCTTCATGCCTCTCTCTCTCTCTCTCTCTGTGCTCTGATCAATGTGACACTGCGCATGCTCTCCATAGAAACCAAAGTGCGCATGCGTCTAATGTTATCGGTGAATTTATAGAGAATATTCTTATCCGCACAGAATCATGAGTGAAATCTTAGACGTTAACAATTGCTCTCTCGCGTTACACAAATAGCGATGTCTTGCATAACAGCATAAGACACAGGAGTGGAAATACAGCCTTTCGACCCAGCGAGTCCACTCCGCCATTTGATCATGGCTGATGGGCATTTGAACTCCACTTACCGGCATTCTCCCCTTGGCGCTTAATTCCTTGTGACATCAAGAATTTATCAATCTCTGCCTTGAAGACATTTAGCATCCCGGCCTCCACTGCACTCCACGGCAATGAGTTCCACAGGCCCACCACTCTCTGGCTGAAGAAATGTCTCAGCATTTCTGTTCAGAATTGACCCCTCTAATTCTAAGGCTGTGCCCACGTGTCTTAGTCTCCTCGCGGAACAGAAACAACTTCCTCGCGTCCACACTTTCCAGGCCATGTATTATTTGTAAGTTTCTATTAGATCTCCCCTTAACCTTGTAATCTCCAATGAATACAATCCCAGGATCCTCAGCCATTCCTCGTATGTTAGACCTCCATTCCAAGGATCAACTGTGTGAATCTCCGCTGGACACGGTCCAGTGCCTGTTTGTCCTTCCTGAGTTGCGGAGCCCAAAACTGGACACAGTACGCCAAATGGGGCCTAACGAGAGCAGTATAAAGTCTCAGTAGCACATCACTGCTTTTATGTCCCAAACCTCTTGAGATAAATGACACCATTGCATTCGCTTTCTTAATCACGGACTCAACCTGCATGTTTACCTTTAGAGAATCATCGACTAGCACTCCCAGATCACTTTATACTTTGGCTTTATGAATTTTCTCACCGTTTAGAAAGTAGTCCATGCCTGTATTCTTTCTTCCAAACTGCAAACAGACTGTTCGGCCCAACTCAATCATAACGGCCAAGTATGTAAATTACCAATCGTTCTGAGAGTTTGAAAATAAATTTCTCACTCGAGTTGTGAAAATCGATTGGAAACATGTACGTTTATCAGATTTACATCTCAACTACTTCTTAAACTCTCACCTTGATTTATGCTCCACTATATAGGTAGAATGATCAATCCTGCAAAACAGTTTGCTTTCTGACCAATCCTGAAGCGTTCACTCCCCGAGAATGCGTTGGTCTCGCTTCTCACTTACTCTGGTTGGAGGACCGGCTGCTGCTCGGTCCTCCAGTTCCACTCCTTCATAATTAATACAGAGTTGATTCAGACGTGATGCACAGGCAAAGAGACAAGGAAAGTTAGAGTCGATACCTTGTGATGCGGTGAAAATACCCCGAATCTTGGACTAAGAGGCCTGGGTTCAATTCACAGCTTGTGCAGGTGTGTGTAATAACAACTTTGAACAAGCTCATTAGGAGAAACAAGGGAAGTCAAAACGATAGAAAATACATGCAATGTGGTGGGGCTCCCAATGTCGGATGATTTTAGTCTTTATCAAGTGTTTTAGGGCCCCTGAACAGACGGTTGCACTCCTGGTGCATAACCAGATACCACGATTGTGGAGCAAAGTGTTGTGGTGGGATATAGAGGTGCTTTTGTGGAAAGGGCTCGATTTTGGAGGTGAAAATAAGTGAGAAGGCTTTGTATGGAGTTACCTGTTCCCCTGCTGTTGCAGCATCGTTTTATTGCCCTGGCTCTACCTCGTACATGTTTGATTTAAAATGTGTTGCTGGAAAGGCGCAGCAGGTCAGGCAGCATCAAAGGTGCAGGAGAATCGACGTTTCGGGCATAAAACATTCTTCAAGATTCCTGGAGAAGGACTTATGCCTGAAACGTCGATTTTCCTGCTCTTTTCATGCTGCCTGACCTGCTGCGCTTTTGCAGCAACACATTTTTAAGCTCTGATCTCCAGCATCTGCAATCTCACTTTGTCCTCGTACATGTTTGGTCGAGATCAGTGACATTTCTTAAGCCCACAATACAAAATCTGTCACTCTCTTTAAGACAGTAGAAATCTCTTGTAGCACTATAGTCACAGAACAATACAGGACAGAACAGGCTCTTCGGTCCTTGATGTTGCTCCGACCTGTGAAGTATTCCCAGCTCATCCCCCTACACTATCCTAAAATCACCCATGTGCTTAACTAAAGGAATGTTTAAATCTACCTAATGTGTCTGAGTTAACGACATTGGTACATTCCACGCCTTCGCCACTCTCTGACGAAAGAACCTGCCTCTGACATCTGTCTTAAATTTATCACCTCTCAATTTGTAGTAATGACTCCTTGTACACACTGATGTCATCATCCTCCTCGGAAAAAAATAATTTCGCTGTCTCCCCTATCTAAGCCTCAGATCATCTTGTATATCTCCATCAAATCCCCTCTTAGCCTTCTTGCTAATGAGAACAGGTTCAAGTTTCTCAACCTTTCCTCATACGACCTTCCCTCCAGACCAGGCAACATCTCCTCTGCACCTTTTCCAATGCTTCCACATCCTTTCCGAAATATGGGCAGCAGAACTTCACACAATAACCCAAATATGTTTTGTGTAGTTGCAGCATGATATTGCAGCTCCGGAACTCAATCCCTCTCCGAATGAAACTGTACACTCCATATGCCTTCTTGACAGTGCTATCCACCTGGGTGCCAACTCTCAGGGATCTATGTACATGGATTCCGAAATTCCTCTGCAATCTACACGATCAAGAATCTTTCCATTGATCCAGTACTCTGCTTTCCTGTTATTCTTCCCAAAGTGCATCACCTCACATTTAGCTGCATTGAACTCCATTTGCCACCTCTCAGCCCAATTCTGCAGTTTATCCAAGTCCTCCTGCAACCTGTAACATTCTTCCACACTATCCACTACACCACCGACTTTAGAGTCGTCTGCAAATTTACTCATCCATCCACCTATGCCTGCGTCGAAATCATTTACAAAAATGATAATCTGCAGCAGTGGCAAAACAGATCCTTGTGGCACACCACTAGTAACCGGACTCCAGGCTGGATATTTTCCATCAACCACCACTCGCTGCCTTCCTTCAGAAAGCCAGCTTCTAATCCAACCTCCTAAATCTCACTCAATTCATGTCTCTGCATTTTCTCCAACACCCTACCATGTGGAACATGAGCAAAGGCTTTACTGAAGTCCATGTATACCACGTCAACTGCCCTACTCTCATATACATGCTGGGCCGCATTCTCAAAAAATCAGTGAAGTTTGTGAGACTCTACCTGTCCTTGGTGAAACCATGTTGACTATGTGATATCATAATCCTTTCCAAAACATTTCCTGCACCAGGAGTAAGGCTCATTGGTCTATAATTAACTGGGTCATCTCGACTCTCCTTCTTGATCAAGGGCACAACATTTGCAATCCTCCATTCCGCTGGAACCAAACCTGTAGATAATGACGACTCAAATATCAAAGCCAAAGGCTCTGCTGTCACCTCCCTAGTATCCCAGAGTATCCTTGCATAAATCCCATTCAGCCCAGGGGACTTGTCTACTTGCCTCAACCACTGCAGTCAATGTTCAGACCAATAAAGGCAAGCATGCCAAATGACTTCTTCACCACTATTTCTGCCTAAAACTCCACTTTCAAGGAACTATATACCTGCATCCCGAGATGTCTTTCATTTTTCTGCAACACTCCCCAGGGCCCTATCATTAACTGTCCAAGATAGTAACTGGATGGAGAACATTAAAACCGGATTTCATTGAGAAATTTAAAAATGAAGATGCGTACACTGCATGCAGGGAGAAATGTTTTCACTTGCGAGGCTTACCTGAACAGGAAGTTAACATTAATGAAACAAATCAGAAATTCAAAACAAAACATTCTCCCCTGACAAAGGTGACAACATGGAAACACATGACATCTAGTACTAGGAATGCTTAAGTTGAATATCATGAATATGTTCAAGGGGAAATTGGTTGAGTACCTCATGGAGAAATATACAGAAGGATACACTGATGGGATGAGACAAACTTGGAGTATACTCCTATGGAAACTAAATATCTGCACTTGCCTGTTGGGCCAAAAGGCTGTAAAGTCTCTGTAAATCTCCTGGACTCCTTAAGTAAAGTATCATTTATTCACCCACTAATTTGGAAAAAAAGGGGTCCATTCGGGCGTAAAAGAGAAATACAAGAGGCATGCCTTCATAAGGTTATCCAATTAACATACATTACTGAAGGTATCTCCGTAGAGAGAGAGCGTGGTTTAATCTTTGGCATCTCAGTAGCAGTAGACTACAGAGCTTTAATCTGTGCTTTGGTTTAACCTGAGCTGGCAACATCAAGATCTTTACTGAGTTCAGCTTGGGCCGCCTTAATAAACCCATCATTTGACTGAAAGCAACATGGTGAGAAGATGACATTAAACTTTGGGATGTAAAGAAGTGCGCATGACATTACTTTGCTAACTGCACAAGACAAACCACAAATATTTTTCTGAATGAACAAATCTAATTTTAGCTATCTATAAAATCTGTTAACCACAAAATTAAGAAAGATTAACAGTGATAACCAAAAAAAAACACAGTCGGTTGAATGTCATCAAAAACAAGTTTATTTATTCCAGATTTTCCTCTCAAACCCTTGCACTCACCATTCAACATTACAGCAATTCATATATGCAACATTTAACAAGAAAAAAAGCCCCAAAGCTGTTTTATCAAAAATAATGAGACAACAGTCATGAAGAAGAAAGTATAAGATCAGAATGTACAAGACCCCATTGGAAAAAGGAAGCTCTTGAAAGTAGGAAGACAGGACGCGATGCAGAGGGATTTGAGGAATTAGGTTTGAATGAGCGTTAGGCAGAATATATAAACTCTTATTCATGGCACAGAGAAAAAAATAGAAAAAGGAAACCTGCTAGATGACTTTTCCTTAAGATGTCAAGAACAAAAATTCATAGACTCCAACAATTTTTAATTAAAGGAGATGGATGCTGATTTGGTTTTCAGAACGCAGTATGCAAACATGCGAAATGTTCTGAACTGCAATCTCTTCAAGATGATATTCCATACATCCCCAGCTGAAATCTGCAGCGTCGTGGTGGGTTCAATCTCACCTCTAGGTGTGTGATGAGGCTGACCTCCTATGCTTTCAATCGCTCCTTTTGACGTTTCTTCTGATCTTTCTTCAGCTTGTCTACAATGGTCTTGTGCTTTTCAAATTCGTCCCTCAGTGCACGGATACCGATCTCAATATCACTCTGGACTGACGTCGTTTCTGTAGAAGATCCACCCAGTGGATGTCAGCAGGTCTCATTAAAAACAAACTGAATTTGGACACTAGATTAGTGGTTAAGAGATATATGCAAATCTGCATAACACTTGGTCACACTTCTCACACCCTGTTCAACAACTTTAAAAAACCTGCGATGCCACTGACAAAACTCTTGCGCAATGAACACACTGACATCTTGGCAGCCACGGTGTCGCCATATACATCTACTAATCGCACCTGCAGCATCACCGTACACACAAGCCGATCACACAGCAGAACCATCTGGGCAGTCAGCATCGGTAAGCATGGTGCAATTACGGTCAGAAACATATTGAGGAAAAAAAGCCAAAATAAGAAGCTAGAGACAAAAAGCTTGCAAAAGATATGAATTTGAAGGACAGGAGAGGAATGGGATTAGGAAAGGAATTCTGCAATGAGGCTACAATACATGGCCAGGATTCAGGTTAGATCTGGAAGGGGTGCACCATTCAGGGAACTTAAAACCACAAGATTTTGGAGGACGATGTTAGACTAAAAGTCATAAAGTAAAGAAGGGATTCATCATGAAAGAATTCGAAAAGTGTGACAATTAGATTGGAGAAGTTGGAAGTTTAGGAGGCAAAGGCATTAATGCCAGACTGATAGTTTTAAGAAGAGCTTTTTCCAGAATACAGGCAGCAGACTTTTCGAAATGCTCACATTTATGGAGTATAAGGAGAAAAGCCTGACCAAAGGAGGATGGAATTATCCAGTATGTTGGTGAGAGTAATGGATAATGAGGCAAGATACATGTACCTTTACAGAGACAGATTTGTGGTCTGTAAATGCTGGGTTCACTGCGATATAAAGGATTTGGACCAGCTGAGGATAGCAAATGGAAGGCTGGAGTGGCAAAGCCATACAGCTGGGGAGTCAGAAATCGTATGAGTTGATTTTTCTTTGTTGAGTACTTCAATTCATTTTTTTTTCTGAAAAGCAGGTCTCATTCTTTTTCCAATTTAGACAGATGCAACATGACCAAATTTACAGACCAATGAATCAAACTTGCATCAGTATTAAGCTCTTACTGTTTGAACTCAAGCGATTCCAAAGGAAACTGTCATAACTAGATGTTAAGAGACAATCTAGCAAACGAATGCTGACTTACTCTGGGCTGTTGGCATCTGGCAGCTGGTATACTGGACAACACAAAATTCAGCAAAACTCGAGAGAAAACCTTTTGTGACAGAACTCATGTCATCATCCCACCATGAATTCAATAAAATGAAACATCTGGAATTAAGAGTCTAATGAAAACCATGAATTCATTCTCGATTGTGAAATAAAACAACTATCTGGTTCACTAATATTCTTCAGGGAAGGAAAATGCCATCCTGACCTGGTCTGTTCTCAAGTGACTCCAGACCCACAGCAATGTGGTTCACTGATACTTAACTGCTCTGTGGACAATTATGGAACGGCAATAAATACTGGCTAACCAGCAATGTCCACATCCCACAAGTAAATTATAACAAAACTCCCTTACTGAATCCTACAGCAAGCCCAAATCAGGTGCTATTCTCACTTTCACACTAAACAAAAGACTCGACAATCACCATTCCTCAGTGTTGTGCTATACTCTCGGCCAAGCTACATTTTAAAAATAAATGCACATTGTATTTGAATTTCGAAGCACACCAAATGACTTGACGAAGCGTCTGTGAATCTTGGTCATGTTTGAAATGTCCTTCCTGACTGTTTCGCAGAAACAAGCTGATCAGACCAGCTGCCAGATGCTTGGTGGGATTTTAGAATAGGTCTGCCATGCGCACTGATGCTGCCGCTGATTAACTGGCCATCTGGCTTTGATGTACACTCAGGCACTTTTGAGGAAGGAGACTGAAAAACCAGAGAAGAATGCAAACATTAATTCCAATCTGACATTATTTTTCAAGTTTATGAAAAAGGAAGAAGGAAGGATAAGAAAGGAGATTGATTTTCAACTTCCCTCTGGGTGTCATGGTGGCTCAGTGGTTAGAACTGCTACCTCACAGCCCTACGTATCTGGGTTCAGTTCCTCTCTTGAGCAATTGTATGTGGAGTTCGCACATGTCCCCTGTACCCACGTGTGTTTCCTCTGGGTGATCCAGTTTCCTCCCACAGTCCAAAGATGTGCGGTAAGGTGGATGAGTGACACCACCACGAGGCCATCCAGAATTATAGGTGGTGGTGGGGGTGGGGGGGGTGGGGGAGTTGGTTGAACAATCTCACTTCCAAAGTTCTTGAATTCGATTCGCTCCGTAATAAAAAGCACAGCTTTTGAGATAAAGCTTGTCTTGCGCTATGAACTTGCTGTTACAAAGCAGCAGACTGCTCCCACTCAAATTACAATTGCTGCTGGTACTTTTAATCTAAAATGTGAACAAATACACTGCCACAAACATAAAAAGTTATGAAAGGATTGGACACTCTGGACGAAGGAAACATGTTTCCGCTGATGGGTGAGTGCCGAACCAGAAGACACAGCTTAAAAATACGGGATAGTCCATTTAGGACAGAGATGAGGAGAAACGTCTTCACTCAGAGTGTTGTGGCTGTGTGGAATGCTCTGCCCCAGAGGGCATTGGAGGCCCAGTCTCTAGGTTTATTGAAAAAAAATGGATAGAGCTCTCAAGGTTTCGGGAGATAAGGCAGGGACAGGATACTGATTGAGGATGATCAGCCATGATCAGATGGAACGCTGGTGCAGGCTCGAAGGGCAGAATGGTGACACCTGCACCTATTGTCCATTGTCACACACGCACCTCCTTACAGCTTCCTTAACTATTCCAAAGCACCATTCATACTTTTTATTTTACAATATTCTGATTTTCAACGCCACATTCTTGGCAGATAATAAAATTATTAAATTAACAGTGAACAGAAAAGTGCTCTGAGAATCAAGCCCTACCAGACACCACTACTTACGTGACCCACTCTGGAACTTCCACAAGTCCTTTTTCAAATTTCCATCCTTCCGTTTAAATCCAGTTTTCTATCCCTGCCTTAATTCCGTGCCAATTAATCTTATGGATGATACCTTTTCAAATAGTGTTTTTTTAAAGAAGTGCATGTACACACCCATCATATCTGCACATCTTAAATTTGCGATATTTCAAGCACAGTCATCACTTTTGAAATTTACTGTGACCATTTTATTTCGCAGTCACCTGTTCTATCTGTAAAAACGTGCTTTTCAAACAAATCTTTCATGAGATAAAACAATCCAAGTAGCTCAATAGAAATAGAATAAAACATATTTCTGAGCCTCATAGAGATCCAAGGCCAGATGTGAAATATTTCATACAGTTTGAGTGTATTGAAGGATGAAAGTGACATAGACAGTGGCAAAGTTCAGGGAAGGAATTAAAGAGATCACTGTCTTAGGAACTGAAGGCTCTTCCATTAATGGAGCCATTAAAACTGACATTCTCAAAGACTGTAATTAAAGGAATACAAATCCCTTGCCTGCAATGTATAACGATGGACATTAACTTAAGCGTTGTAATGATTGGTTCTATCCTTCACAACCGGCTTTCTGGAATAGAACAGGTAGTATAGTGCAATCGTCAAGTCTCGAAATAAGCAAGGCATTGAAGAGGTTTCGGCAGTGGAAGAACGGAGCTGGGGCAGAGATCGATAATCAGAGATTTGGGAAATTATCGAAGCAGGCCTTTTGGCCTTTAGAGTCCACATCAACACTCCGAAGAACAGACAACCTAGGGCCCTCTCCCCCAGCTATACACGGGCATTCCCCATTGCTCATCGAAAAAGCCCAGACATATTTCCCAAGCCTTCACACAATTCTTATAATTTCCCACATTTTATTTCCAATTCCACTACAGAATTCCCATTCCCTATCACTCCCGTTTCCAATTACCTCTCAGAATTTCTATTTCATCCCACTCCCCTGTATTCCATTCTCACTCAGAAGTCCCATTCCCCCTCACACCTGTATTTTCCATTCAGCCTCAGATCTCCCATCCTGCCAACAGTTTTTTCCAATCCTCTCCGCTTCTTGTTTCGCATTTTCTCTCAGAACATCCATTCCCGGCCAATCCTATTTCATTTTTCGTCTCAAAAGTCTTATTCTTCCCCCTTCTCATGTTTCGTATTCCGTCGAAAGAATTCTTGTTCCCCAACAATTCCTAATTTTCCTTGCTTGCCATCGCTCACTGTGGCGCAATAGTTTAGTCTGTTCTACTGCTCACGGGAAAGGTAGTATTGTGAAACACTGTAGAACCGAAAAACTTCCTTACTTTGCCCCCGACTGACCATACTCAATGAAATATTCCCAGATCCTCAGTTGAGGATGTTTGCTGTTAAAATCGCGAAACAGAAAGCATTTAACACGGAACACAAACAAAACTCGCAAACCAAATGCATTTTCAGACACAGTGAGCATGAATACTAAATGTGATACAGTCCGGGGGCATGAGCCATAAAGTAATCTCACAACTAACAACAGAGCAATCCCAAACTACTCTTTCAAACATATTGGAACCTTAGTGCACCACCACTTCCCAGAAGACTGCTGCAAAGAGTGAAAGAAAGAACATAATAAGAATGGGCCATAAAAAGTGAATTTCACCAATCACAGTCTTGGGTAGATTACCTTTCTCTTCCGATGTCTTAAGGACGGAAATTAAGGAAATGAGAGAAAGTTAAGAATATATGACATCGCCATTATTTTCCCATTCGCCAGAACACCAGATAACGATGAGTCGAGTCACTGCATGAATTTGTTTCACAACAGCCATGAAGTAGCAGTCTCCATTCGGTTCCAGTAAAAACTCAACTTGCCTGGAACATAAAGCAGCAGTAGAGCTGCTTAAGACTGTGATTTACCGTGTGGACGCGAACACGTTATGACAAAAGGGACACTAACCCATTTGAGAAAGCCTGCACTCTCCCACACTGTAGTTAACTCTCCAAGAAGCAGATCTGCAGTTTTGCTTTGACTACGGCACTTTTACACGGTGCAGCTGATGCGCAGAAATTGCGACAGTGGGATTCGTACCTACGCTACCTACCAAACATGAACTTAAATCCAGCTTCTTCGGCTGCTTGGGCACGCTACAATAGTGTAGTATGTGGTGTCTGATCCGCAGGACACCAGCAGGATTTTCAGACAGCGCCAACCTCCCTGTGATATGGACGTACTGGCTAAGATTCTGTTGTGTAGATGTGCCCTGGCTTTGACAATATCACTGTGATCTAACTCCCTACATCCTATTGGTCGAACTGTGATTCCACTCAGAATCACAAATGTGTCACAAACTGCCTTGGCTGTGCTGTCTCTCCACAGAGGTAAATGTGTTTCTCGTTTGGTACCATTCTCTTGCCTACACCCTGTCACTCTGCACGTTTTTACTTCCAACATAAACAGCGAATTAGTTTTTAAATAACTCTTTATTAATGTCAGGCAGTGGTTTACGGACCCTAACCAATCCTTATGTGAAAACGTTCCTCCTCATGTACATTTTTCTTCTTTTATTAATGACTTCAAAAATCTGCCGAATCGATCTCGACCCTTTCAGGTGTAGGGCGCATTCTCCCTTCCTTATTCCCTCTGTCTAAATCACTCATGTCTTGGAAATGTTTAACAAGGCCAGCTTTCGTCCTGCTGCTCTCTAAGGAGATCTGTCCCAACTTTCTAAATGACCTTTAATATTGGCATTCCTCATATACCACACCATTCCCATCTACCTCTTCAGCGCTGTTTCCAATCATTTCACGTCCCCACTTCCTAAAATTTCACACCAAGAACTTTGCAAACATCCAGAGTTGGATTTATTCAGAGTGGGATTGTGTGGGTGAACATCCTAAAACTCTTGTTTCACTTTCACCACACGTGGTACTGTGCCATGCCCACTATGATGACACTTCTGAGCCCAAAGCTCAACGGTATTTCAAGGGGTGCAACTTAATGATTTACATCTTTTTATCAAACAGTTGATAGGAGGAATGGGCAAAAGTGAAATCAAACAACCAAGGCTCGATGGCGACTTGAAGTCAGGCATTCTCACATGCCAGTATTAACAGAAGCTACTGAGCGAACATCATGCCCTCGGCACTTTTACATTTCCAACACCAAACCAGCTGAGATTCTGTCAGGTCCAACTACATCCCACTGTGCTCTCGAATTTCTACGCACCAAAGTGTCTCAGGAATATCTGCCCTCTCATCCATCTTCTTGTTCACGGGACAGTGCTGTTTATTCCTTCCGTATGAACTAAGTTGTCTCCATTGGCAGAGTATTCAGCTATTTCCCTCCACCTGCACGCAGTGTGAGGAATGGCAAGCGCGGATATGCTCTAAAGCTCGCTCTCATCGGCACAGCCAGTTCCATCAAGTGCTGGAAATCAGCAAGGTTGATTGGGAACTTCCTACAAATATCATGTATCTGAGACAGCGATAAAGATGTTGACCTGATGGGAAAGACAGAAATGTACTGCGGATTCTCTAACCTCAGGAAAATTTATGTGACTACATCCTTTGTAGTCTGTTGGGTGTTCAGAACCCATCTTCACACAGCAATCCTGCAGAAAGGCGTTTGTAACAGTGACATCGGATTCTTTGCTGCAATCGGACAGCAGTTAACAGCTGAGCTCCACCTTTCCCATATGAAGACAATCCGAGTGAAACCCTCTCTCACTGAGAGTCATCCCCATGGCCCTGAGCTACGGGGCTGTAGAAGATAGGGTTAACAATGAGACATTGTTTCTCCATCAGCTACTCTGTCTCAGAGACAGGCATAGCGGCAGCATCGACATGTGGCATCACTCACATGCCGACAGAAGCTGTTCAGCCCATCGAGTCCATGTCGATTCTCTGTCGCATGTATATCTCTGTGGTTATTCATAGTTGGTGATATATGTCCTAATGATGCGGAGCTGTGTCTGTATCGTAATGCTGTCTCCAACAAGTTGATGTAATTGTCACTCACGGCTTTTCATTTCACGGGAAGACACTGCTGTGTGAAAAAGCGTGGGGAATATCTGCAGGGCGTCATCAACAAAGAGCACTCTAACAATTGATATATCTCACCAACACCAGTTTATTTGCAGCTCTGGCAAATGATTTTGCGCATCAGATCAGAGCAAACCGACAGAGAACAGGAAAAGAGCTTTCAGTCATTCACAAGTGTGTTTCCTCACCTGTGTAAATTTGGCGGTTGTATCAGTAGTGATATTCATTTCAGATACATTGAGTAAAAGGAAGTGGAGAGTAAAACAACATGCAATACGTAGAACGGACCTCTGTTATAGCGAAACACTGGCGGGGGCAGGATACACAGTGAAATGTGGAATTGTCAACGAGCAGAGGATGTTTTCAATCCAATAATTTCCGGATTATGAGGCCAATATGCTCCCGCTGGGCCGGTCTGTTAGCGCTGACCATATCAGAATCACACTATCTTCAGCTTTTCGTCTGGTGTGTGGCATGGACCTCAGAGGATGATTTCAAAAGGTCTTCACTATTATTGTGTCATACTGTGTGGCGCAGATGTATTTTGGCTGTGTCAATATAACCTGCGAGTAACTTCTATTGTGATTTCACTCAGAATCACAAGATATGTCACAGTGCAAAATGAGGCCATGCAGCCCACCTTCGCTGTGCTGGCACCAAACAATAAGGAAATGTCTATGTGGTTCGATTGACTGAGTTTATTTGATTGTTTGATTGTCACATGTACCTGAGTACAGTGAAAATATTTGTTTGCGATTGGTAAAGGCAGATCATAGCAATCAAGGTCATGCAGATTACAGCATGAGAAAAACAACATTTTGGACAGATCAAGGGTTCAGGTTACTCCGCACAGGACGTGCACTTGACAAAATCTACATTAACAGGATCAGCATTATTTGAACTTAGAGAATCAATTTCTCCGTCTAGAAACGGCCTATAAGAAGCTGCTACTGCGTGTCTTTAAGCTTTAGAACCTTGATCTAACCTCGATATCATCAAAACTATACCTTCTGAGTCCAAAATGGAACTGGATGCAAAACTCCAGGTCTCAAGTGTAACTTCTCGCACTTCCATCACCCACCCGAGGCGATATCACACCCAAGACCAACAAGCCAGACCGCAGCAGAAGCATGATCCATAAATCAGGTGAGTAACTTTGTTTTAAAAAAAGGTTTTTTTTCTGTTGTTTCGGAGTGAAGGCAGCATTGATTTTTAATAACAGCTCCTTGCTTTTCTGATTCCCAGTTCG
>NW_027311026.1:0-37304 GCF_047496795.1 Chiloscyllium punctatum | reverse complement strand
ATAGTGCCAGAAGGCTGGAGGATAGCAAATGTTGTCCCCTTGTCCATGAAGGGAAGCAGAGAAAACCCTGGTAATTATACGAGCTGTGAGCCTTACTTTGATTCTGGGTGAAGTGTTGGAAAGGCTTATAAGAGATAGGATTTATCACCATCTGGAGATGAATATGTTGATGAGGGATAGTCAACACGGTTTTTTGAAGGATAGGTCGTGCATCGCAAACCGCTGAGTTCTTTGAGAAGGTGAGCAATGAGGTGGATCAGGGTAAAGCAGTTGATGTAGTGTTTTTGGATTACAGTAAGGCTTGTTTGATAAGTTTGTTAAGGCTCCCCATGGTAAGTTATTGCAGACAATACAGAGGCATGGAATTGCTGGTAAGTTCGCAGTTGGGATCGAAATTGGCTCGATGAATGTTGGCAGAAGTAGTGGTTGATGGGAAATATACATCCTGGAATTCAGTTACTAGTGGGGAAACACCACGATGTGTTTTGGATCCACTGTTGATTGTCATTTATATAAATGACCTGGATGAGAGCATTGAAGGATGGATGAGTGAAGTTGCGGATTACACTAAGGTTGGTAGAGTTGTGGATAGTGATGCAGGATGTTGTAGGTTACAGAGAGGCATAGATAAACTGCCGAGCTAAACTGAGAGTTCGCAAATGGAGTTTAATACGGAAAAGTGTTAGGTGATTCACTTTGGAAGGAGTAACAGGAGCACAGAATACTGGGCTAACGGTAAGATTCTTGGTCGTGTCGGTGAACAGAGAGATCTCAGTGTCTATGTACATTGATCCCTGAAAATTGTCACTCACGTTGATAAGTTTGTTCAGAAGGCATTCGGTGGTTTAGCTTTTCTTGGTAGAGGGATTGTGTTTCGGAACAATGAGATCATGCTGCAGCTGTACAAAACTAGTGGGTGACCACACCTGGGGTATTGGTTCCAGTTCAGGTCACTACATTACAGCAAGGATGTGTAAGCTTTGGAAAGGGTTCAGAGGAGATTTACTAGGATGTCACTTGGTCTGGAGGGAAGGTCTTACAAGGAAAGGCTGAGGGACTTGAAGCTGTTTTCGTTCGAGAGAAAATGTTTGAGGCGAATCAATTGAGGCATATAAGATAAGCACAGGGTGACATGGGTTGAGAGGCTTTTCCCTCGGATGGCAATGCCTTGCATGAGGGGAGATAGGTGTAGGACAGATATCAGAGGTAGATTCTTAATTCAGAGAGTAGTAGGGGGCGTGGAACGCACTGTCTGCAACAGTAGCAGACTCACCAACTTTAAGGGTATTTAAATGGTCATTGTATAGGCATATGGATGATAATGGAATACTGTTGGTTAGATGGGCTTCAGATTGGTTCCAGAAGTTGGCACAATTTTGAGGGCCGAAGGGCATGTAGTGCGCTGTCATGTTCTATGGTCTAGAGGGCATAAATATAAGGTGAGAGAGGAAAGGCTTTAAAGGAACTGGAGAACATTTTTCACACAGAGAATGGTGCAGGTGTGGAATGACCTTCCGGGGGAAATGTTAGAGAAAAGTAGAATAGCAACATTAAAAGACATTTGGGCAGGTACATGGAGAGGAGAAGGTTTGAAGGGATATGGGTCAGATGTAGAGAAACGCGTCTCATTCAGGGACTCTTGTTAGCATGGAGTGGTTGGATCAAAAGAACTGTTTCCGTGCTGCATGCCTCTGTCTCCAGTTATTGGAGGAGGAGACTACCGAGATAAAGCATGTTGTAGACACTGAAGCAAGTTACACAGATAGGGATGGTAGGTTGGAATGCAGTGTGTTTCAAATATGTGGAGGGACTATTGGGAAGGAGGAGGTTACAGAGATAGGAAATGGTATACGAATTAAAAATTATTAAAGACCACAAGACATGCCACAGATACAGTGTTGCAGAGTAGTGAGTCTTAATACAACAGAACTTACAGTAGGGGTGGTGATTGAACATGGGGTGTGCGTGTACTGTGCTCCCCCTCCAGCACTGTATCAATGTCATGTCTTGTTCACAGATGTTTGGAGCCCTCTCATTGTTCTTTGCTCTGTGCACTGTGAGCGATCTTACCTCACTACAGGATTTATTGAAGGCTCCAAATCTCTTTTCCCTTTGTCTGTCTCTGGCTGACTAACTGTGATCAATGTGGTGATGGACGATTCACCCTGCAGTTGGGAAGACTATTGAGTCAGGACCTTCCTGAATACATACAGGAGACAGAGGAATAGACACAATGGGGAATTAGACTGATGTAGTGAGGGTTACACAGGGAGAATGGCATTGAGTCCCACAGAGATCTGGAAAATGGAGCGATATTAAGTAAGAGCACCAGATTGCTGGAAGATGTCAGGATCATGCAATTATGTCAGGAGAATGGGTTTAGCTTCATGATGCCCTGGTATCAGTGCTCAGGGATGAGCACCCAGTGAGCAGGTGAAGTAATGGCCTACTGGTATTATTGCGAGAGAATGTATCCAAAACCTCAGCTAATGTTCAGGGGAGGCAGGATTGAATCCCACCATCTGAAAGTGAAACATTTGAAATCAATAGTTTTAAAACTAATAATAATCCATAAATAAGTATGAGCCCATTGCTGATGGACAAAAAAACCCAAACGCTTGTCCTTTCGAGAAGGACATCTTCCCATCCTCACGTGGTCTGCACGACATCCCCAAAGCAAAGTGTTTGCCTCTCAATGACCCTCTGAAATGGCCGAGCAAGTTACTCAGTTCAAGGCCAGCTAGGGCTGGGCAAGAAAGGCTGGTCAGCCAGGGACACCCACATCCCATACCTGATTTACAAAATAATCCATAAGGATGATCCCACTGGAATATGCTGGGAGCAGTGTCCCGGCTAATCATGTCGGTAGGTTTATGGACAGAGCTTTAAATTGACAGAGAGGATGGAGGGACAGGGTTCAGGTGAAAGGAGCTTTCCAAATCCAAAGAGAAAAGGTGAAGCATCAGAACAGCACAGGGATGTGGCTGAAGACAAGCAGAAAGGAACAGGATAGGACAAAGTTTAACTAAAACTGTATATCAGTGATTAGATTTGTGACAGAAAATTGTGGGAAAGAGTAGGTTATGTTATTTTTTTAATGGATAATGTCGCTGTAATAAGGTAGATGGATTTAAGACTCAGAGATAAAAGAGATTTAGACACCAGAGAGACATGCTTCCAGGGCGAACAAAAGTATTCAATGGTTCACAACCTTGTGCAAACTCAGGCAAAATGGGCAATGCTAACAATAATGGGTAACAAAGGCATTACAGAGAAAGCATTTGACCTCAGATCATGAAGTAGAGTCAGTCTGAATGCAATTCTGGCTACTACTTGCCAAGGACTCAAGCAGCAGAACAGTTTTAGCCACCGAACAGCATTCCATTTTTCATCACTGCATTACACAGGAGCTCATTGGAATTTTTGATAAAGGCATAATAATAATTCAGTGAAACTTCAAAATTCATGTAATCTGGGACAATCACCCTGACAAGAGTGACATTGGAAGAGGAGTTCAGAGAATTTTTTTCAGTATTTCTTTGAATAAAACATTGTACAACCGGGTCGGGATGTAACTATCTCAGACCCACCGTTGCGCGATGAAACTTAGTGAATGCTTAATTTCACCTGGAGAGCTCCTCCAGCAAATTGTGATAAAGTGCAGTTTTAAGGAATATAACATCTTAAAGTAAATCACAGAAAGGACAAGCTGTATCTGAAAACAAAAACAACCAATTACATGAGTTTGAGAGGATAACTGACCAAGGTAAACAGGCTAAATAGACCGAAATATGTGTCTGTAAATGAATAATGGAAAACATTTGAAGGAATAGTGTAAAACACTCAACAAAAGGACATTCCATTGAAACAGACAAAACCTCAGCAAGAAATCCCCAATGGCCCCTCACTTAGGACAAAGTGGAACATATTAGATTATGAGGCTGACAATGTCACCAAAAATACTTAAAATCGTGAACTGACAGAGTGTTTTAGGAGTAAGTATTAAAGGGATTGCAAAGGGTCTGCTAGCAGGAGGAGGGCAGTGGCAAGGAGAATAATTGTCACAGTTTATTGGCACAATAGGAACAGGGAGAGGTGAAGATGCTGTAGGTGGTGAGGATGTTACAGAGAGTGGTCAGGGCTTGAACACAGCCAGTACGGATCGCTGCAGCTGGAGGGGTTTGCAGAGGTAGGGATGGACATAATCATTTTATTTATTCATTCATGCAATGTGGGTGTCACTGCCTGGACCAGCATACATTGCCCCACTGGTAATTATCCAGAGGGTAGCTCAGAGTCAGACATATTGCTGTGGGTCTGGAGTCACATGTTAGCCAGACCAGGTTGGAATGAAAGATGTCCTTCCCTAAAGGAGGTAAGTGAACCAGATGAGTACTTCCTACTGATCAACAATGTTTTTATGGTGGCTGCACCAATGTCTTGTACAGCCACAACATAACATCCCAACTCCCACTCTCAATGCTCTCCCCAATGAAGGTAACCATCCCAAATGTCTGCTTCACCAGCCTGTCTACCTGTGACACCACTTTCAAAGAACTGTGTACCAGCATCCCTGGGTCTCTGACTGACAACACTACCAGGGTCCGAGCATTAACTGTACAAGTCCCACCCTGGTTTGTTTCAATAAAATAGAACACTTCAACTTTATCTAATTAAACTCCATCTGCTATTCTTCAGCCCACTATCCCAGCAGGACTGTCCATCCTGTTGTTTCATGGATAACCTTCTTCACTGTCTACTTTCCCACCAATGTCAGTGTCACCCAAAAAAAGCTTACTTACCTGGAAACAAATACTCCCATCAAAACCATTAATCCAAATGACAAACAGTGGACCCACTTCACCGCTGGTCACATGCCTCCAGTCAGAAAAACAACATGTCTCCCATCACCCTCTGTCTCCTACCATCAAGCCCAATTTTGTATCCAGTTTCCTAGCTCCTCCTGAATGTCATAACCTTTTACATTGATCTGAGCTTATTACCCAGTTTACCACATGGAAAGTAGAACACAGAACAGGACAGCACAAGACCCTTCGGCCACGATGCCACGTCAATCTTTTATCCGACTGTAAGATCAAACTAACCAACATATTCTTCATTTTACTGCCATTCATGTGCCTATCCAGAAGTATATTAAATGTTCCAAATGCATCTAATTTTACTGCCACTGCTGGCAGTGCATTCCACTCACCCACCACGCTGTATGTAAAGAACCTACCTCGGAAATCTCTCCTTAACCACTGGCTAATCACCTTAACAATAGACTCTCTTGTAATAGCTAGTTATGTCAAGGTGAAAAATGTCTCTCAATATTCACTCTCTCTGTGCCTCTCATCACCTTGTTCACCTCTACCAAGTCATCCCTCACCCTTCTTCACTCCAATAAGAAAAGCCTTAGCTCCCTCAACCTTTCTTCATAGGACATGCTCTCCAGTACAGGCAGCAACCTGGTAAATCTCCTCTTTACCCTCTCTAAAGCTTCCACATCCTTCCTGTAATGAGGGGACCTGAACTGAATACAATATTCAAAGAGTGGCCTGACCAGAGCTGCAGCATAACCTCACAGCTTTAAAACTCAATCCCCAAACTAATGAAATCACACACAATATATTCCTTCTTAACAAGGCTCTCAGCTTGGGTGGCAACTTTAAGGGATCTAGGGACTTGGAACCCAAGATCCCTCTGTTCCTCCACACTGCCAAGGATCCTGCCTTTAACCCTGCATTCTGCATTCAAATTCAACCTTCCAAAATGAAGGACTTAACACTTTTCCAGAGTGAACTCCATCTGCCACTTCTCAGCCCGGCTCTACATCCTGTCAATGCCCCATTGCAACTTACAACAGCCCTCCACAGAATCAACCACTCCACCAACCCTCGTTTGATTGGCAAACTTACTAACCCCTCTTCTACTCACACATTCAAGTAATTCCTAAACTCACAAAGCGATGAGGTCTTGTAACCTCTCCCTGCAGAAAACCACTAGTCACTGAGCTCCAGGATGAATGCTTTCCGTCTATCATCACCGTCTGTCTTCTGTGAGCCAGTAATTCCGTATCCAGACAGACAGGTTCCCCTGTATCCCATGCCTCCGTACTTTCTGAATGAGCCATAAAAGTGTTTGTCAAATTCTCAATAGATTCAATAAGATTTGTAAGGCATGACCTGCCCCTTACAAAACCATACTATCTCTAATCAAACTATGGTTTTCTATGGAATCATAAATCCACTCTCTCAGAGTCCTCTCCAATAATCTGCACACCACAGACAGAAGACTGACAGGTCTGTAATTCCCAGGATTATCCCTATTCCCTTTCCTGAGCAAGGGAATAACATTTGCCAACCTCGAATCATCTGATACGACTCCAGTAGACAGTGAAGATGCAAAGGTCATCGCTAAGTGTGCAGCAATCTCTTCCCTCGCTTCCTCTAGTAACGTTGGGTTCATCCATTCTGGTTCAGCGACTTATCTATCCTTGTCTTTTACAAAATCCTCAGCACATCCTCCTTCTTAACATCCACCTGTTAACATATATCAGCCTGTTTCACGCTGTCCTCACAAATAACAAGGTCCCTCTCAGCAGTGAATACTGAGGCATAGTATTCATTAAGGACGTCCCCTACCTCCTGTGACTCCAGGCACAGGTTCCCTCCACTATCCCTACCCTCACTCTTGCCATCCTCATCTTCCTCCCATAATTCGAGAATGCCTTACGGTTTTTCTTAAACCTTCCCAACAAAGCTTTTTCATGCCCCCTTCTAGTTGTCCTAAGTCCATTCCTCAGTTCCTTTCTGGTATCTCCAGGGATTCGCTACAGTGTGGAAACAAGCCATTTGGCCGAACACCTCCATATCAACCCTCCAAACAGTGTAGCACCCAGAATCATCCCACCAACCTAATTCTCTCCATTTGGCCTGACTAATGCCCCAAACCTACACATCCGTGAACTCTATGGGTAATGGAGCATGGCTACATTACATCCTAACATGTACATCCTTGGGCTGTGGGGGGAAAATAGAGCACGTGGAGGAAACCCACAGAGACACAGGGAGAATGTGCAAACTGCACACAGACGGTCGCGTGAGGTTGGAATCGAAATGGAGTCCGTGGTGCTATGAGGTCGCAATGCTAACCACTGAGCCATCGTTCTGTTCCATGTTACCCTGTGGAAACCTGTCTGATTCTTGTGTCCTCAACCTTAAGTAAGCATCGTTCTTCCTCCTGGTTAGGTGTACTACATCCCTTTGAACCTTGTTAAATGCTTCGCTAAAGTCCACGTGGACAATGTTCACTGCTCTGCCTTCATCTATCTCTTGGCCACCTTGTCGAAGAGTCAATCCAGTTTGTGAAACATGGTTTCCCACTCACAAAGCCATGCTGATTATCTCTAATCAGCCCTTACCTTTGTAAATATAAGGAGCTCCTTTCTTTCAGAATCTCCTCCAACAACTTCTCCATCACTGGGCTCACGGGGCTGTCATTTCCTGGCTTTTCGCTGCAGCCCTTAAGTGATTGAACAGCATTATCCGCCCTCCAGTCTTCCAACACCTCACTGAGTCTGTTGATAATATAAATATCTCTGGAAGGGCCACTGCAATCTCTTCCCTAGCTTTCCACAATATTCTAGGATTGACCTAATGAGCTACTGAGGAGTGATCTACCTTCATTTGTTTTAAGATTCCAGCACTTTCTTTACTTTGTAGAGGATTCTTTCCAAGACTTCACTATTTATTTTCCCAAGTTCCCGAGCTTCCATGTCTTTCGCCACAGTAAATTCTGACAAGTTTATTTTGTCCAATACGTCACCCATCTCCTCTGGTTCCACACATAGGCGAACTTATTAATATTTAAGAGGCCCTGTTCTCTACAAAGATACTGGTTAGCTTATTGAAACTTGCATAATAGGCTTCTGATAATTCAAATACACCATATCCCCCCTACCACGACACCCCTCCTGCCCCCTTACAATTCTGCCATTTATGTTCACACCAACAAATTAAATCCAATAGGCTCAAAAACAAATTCTCTTGTATAAAATGTATTTCCATCTGCCCAGTTATTGTATGTTGACATATCATTTCTAACAATTTCAGTATACTTCTGATTTACTGTCAGGCTAACAATATTTGGTTTCAGACTGACAGCAGAAAGGGATGAAGGAGTTCTTGTTTATCAATCTGAAAAAGGTAGATTACAGGGTCAGCAGGTAATAGAGAAGGCAAATCAAATGCTGATATTTATTATACAGGGAATGGAGTCTAAAAACATGGAGGTCTAGCTAAAACTGTGCAAGGTACAAATCAGACCACACCTCGAATATTATGAACAGTGAGTGATTAGATTACTTACAGTGTGGAAACAGGCCCTTCGGCCCAACAAGTCCACACCGCCCCGCCGAAGCACAACCCACCCATACCCGTACATCCTTACCTATCACTACGGGCAATTTAGCATAGCAAATTCACCTAACTTGCACATCTTTGGACTGTGGGAGGAAACCGGAGCACCCGGAGGAAACCCACGAAGACACGGGAGAATGTGCAAACTCCACACAGTCAGTCACCTGAGGCGGGAATTTAACCCAGGTCTCTGGCGCAGTGAGGCAGCAGTGCTAACCACTGTGCCAGCGTGCCGCCCTTAACAGAACAGTGAAAAAAAAACACAAATAAAAAAGATAAATAAAATAATTGAAATAAAATTACCTTAAGTTGTTTCACTTCAACAACTTCAGACAATTTTACTTCTTTTTTTAATTTATCTTTTTTATCATTTCACCTGCACTATCATAGAGCCATTAGATATGGACAGCACTGAAAACACACTCTTCGGTCGCACTCGCCCATTCCGAACAGATATCCTCAACTGATCCAGCCGCGATTGCATGCAAATGACCCATTTCTCTCTAAACCCTTCCTATTCAAGTACACGTCCAGATTCCTTAACAGTATTGGAATTATTCCATCCATCACCAGCTCGTCTGGTAACTTACTCCAGAAACGCACCACCCTCTGCATGCAGCCGTTGCCCCTCACTGCCTTTCGAATTCTCACCCTCCCACACCAGATTTATACCCTCTAGTTCTGAACTGCCCCACCTGAGCGAAAGGAACTTGTCTATTTACCCGATTCATTCCCCTCATGATTGAAAAACCTCCGTAAGATCATCTCCCGGCCTCTGACACGCCAGGTGAAATAGTGAGTGAGTGTTCAGCCTGTAAACGTTTGCACCTTTTCGATTTTCAAATGTAGGATGTAGCATGCTGTCTGAATCAATCATTTTAGCAGCTGACCTGTCGCTGACGAACGCTGCAGGAAGGTCTGATAACTTGCTAAATATGCTGTCAAACGAAGGTTGCATAAGCAACATGAGTCACTGAGCAAAACGTGCAATTGACTTCTGAGCTGTTGCTGACACCAAAGCAACTGCGTCGTTCGGGAGCAGAAAGAACCCCACTGATAGATTACAATTCAAATGCATTTGGCATAAGGTTCGTAGCAGTTAATCAGCAGCACATAACCCTGACTCCAAAGGTCTGTGAGTATCCAGAAGAACAGTGAGCGATCGTTGAAGGTACGTTTCTCCAGACGAAATTTGTCAACGTGACAAGCTGCAGCTGAGCTGGTGGCGTTGCGATTGAAATTACATGCGTCCGGACATTGCGCTTAATTTTAGATATCAGAGCAAATGGTTACACTCGAGTATGCGCGTTCGGAAAAGTAAATGCTTTTTTTGTTGAAAAGCTTTGCAACGAAAGGAAATACTTCAGACTATCGTGCGATCGATTAGAAGCAGAAAATGCACAGCAGCCTTGGTTGTGAACACCGGCAATATAGGCATTTGCTTTCGCTGCGCCCCATGCGTTGGTCGGTTCACTCAGCTGGTTAGAGCGTGGTGCTAATAACGCCAAGGTCGTGGGTTCGATCCCCACACTGACCACGTGCAGCGCTTGTGTGGTTGTTGTGTTTCCAAACAACGTGCTCCACGAAGCCGGAAGCGCCATCTATTCAATAAAACATTTGACAGGGTTAGAAGCACGACTTGATCGCTCTACCTGTGTTGTCTACAGCAACACAACCGGTCTCAATTGTTTTCACCAACAAATGCAATACATGAAATATGTGCAGTATTTGGCAGACCTGGCACAGTCTCGGAGGAGAACCAGAGTTCAGCCTTCTCTTCAAATCAAAGATTCGTTCGTGTTATATTCCTGGATCTCTGTTAATACTTGTCACACGACTTCCAGAGGGAATTCGTTCGCTTGCTCACCTCTCATGCATCGACACTGGAGTTATCATATCACCAGCAATATCATAGAGCCATTAATAAAAGCAACTTACTGCGCATGCTGGAATCTGAAACCAAACGAGAAAATGCTGGAAAATCTCAGCAGGTCTGGCACCATCTGCAAGGAGAGAAAAGAGCTGACGTTTTGAGTCTAACTGATTAAAGATAAAGATAAAAACAAAGAAGGAGTGTTATGGAGCTATTTATACCACACTGAGAGAAGGTGAGTCAAGGCTCCAGATGCAAAGGTGATAAGGACAGTGCATGGAGAGATTAAAGGGAGATTAAGAGACGTGAATGACCCAGGCTGAAGCCAGCGCTATTTGACAAAATATGTGAGGGATGGGTGAAGCAGAGACAAAATGGAAAACAGGGGAGAAGTGTAGCAAAGCGGGAAGAGGAGAGGAAAAAGCTATTGAGAGAGTGGGGAGCGAGAGAAAATCAAGAAATTTGCTTTCATCACACCAGCTGCGCTCGTCATTTTGCTCAGCTCTAACCAGCGCACAAACGCCACACATGGTCAGTGTGGGGATTGAACCGACATTTTTGGTGTGATTCGCACCACGCTCTAACTAGCTGAGCTAACCGACCAATGCACGCCATGGGCCGAAAGCAAATGCCTCTATTGCCGGTGTACACAATCACGGTATCAGGGTTTTCTGCCCCGGGGAGCCACCAGGAACTCTTGATAAACTTGAAGGTGGGACCCTGTGGGGAAGAGGCAGTCTTCCTAGTAGATACGGGGGCAGCATGGTCGTCGCTGAATTTTAAACCAAAGAAAGTACGATGTCAACACGGTCAATTACTGTTTCCGGGGTTCAAGGGGAAGAATTTACTGTTCCAATATTTGAACCTATGATGATAGAAGGTCCGAAGGATACAGTTAAAGGGGAACAGTTGTATATCCCTGATGTAGGAAGTAACTTAGTAGGGAGAGATTTAATTACCTTCTTAGGACTGGAGATTTGAATTAGTGTACAAATGGCAATGTTGACAGAAGATGTGGAGAGAGAGGTAGACCCTATTATATGGGCTAGAGAAGGCAATCGTGGAAAAATACAGATCCGTCCCTCAGAAATAAGTTTAAAAAGGAAAGGGGATGCTGTTTATGAGCGACAATGTCCCATTTCCAAACAAGGTAAACGAGGACTGCAGCCAGTAATTGAGGGGCTAGAGATGGACTGTTGGAGCTAAGTATGTCTCCTTATAATATCCTAATTCTACCAGTGCGTAAGTCCGATCGAAGTTATCGATTGGTGCAGGAGTTGAGAATATTGAATTGTAGGTTATTAAGTACGATCCCTCATGACCACAAATGGTTTAGTGTGATAGATTTAAAGGATGCCTTTTGGTAGGAAAGTAGGAAGTTTTTGCCTTTGAATGGAAAGATCCCCAAAAAAGGACAGAAACACCAATACCAGTGGACCGTGCTCCCCCAGGGGTTTATGCAATCCCCAAATTTATTTGGACAGATGTTAGAACAAATATTGGAGAAATTTAGCAGCCCCAAGGGAACTACCCTGTTGCAGTATGTAGACGACCTCTTAGTAACAGGAAAGAGAAGAGAAAGAGTAGTAGAAGCCAGAAAAAAAATTGAATTTCCTGGGTCAGCAGGGACCATGGGATTCTAAAAACAAATTATAATATGTGGACCGAGAATTGAAATACTTGTGACATTTTGTTCGTGAGGGAAGTGAAAGGGAAGCCTGGAAGGGTTAAAGGGAATAGTGGGGAATGTGCTGCCAGGAATAAACGGGAATATCATAATTTTGGGGGTTTAACGGGATATTGCAGATTGTGGATTGATTCTTATGCTCAAAAGACGAATAAATTATATCTCAAACTATTAGAGGAGGAACCAATGTGTCTGAGTTGGGAAGAAGAGGAAAAAGAACTATTTAAGAATTCAAAAGAGATCTGATCCATGCCCCCGGGTCAGCCTTACCTTCTCTAGATAAACCTTTCCATCTCTTTGCTACCATATATTAAGAGCACGGCTTTGGGAGTATTAACCCAGAGGTGGGGAGGAATGAATTAGCCAGTAGCATATCTTTCAAAGCTATTGGATCCAGTATCCCGGGGGTGGCCTGAGTGTGTGCAGGCCGTGGCTGCCACTACACTGTTGGTGGGGGAAAACAGGAAGCTTACATTTGGGGGAGCCCTAATAGTAAGCACCCCACACCAAGTGAGAACGATCCTAAACCAAAAAGCTGGGTGATGGTTGACAGACTCGCGGATTTTGAAATATGAGGCAATATTAGTAGAAAAGGATGATCTAGTGTTGGTCACGCATAATTCTTTAAATCCAGCTGCCTTTCTTTGGAAAGAGGAAGGAGAATCTCCTCAGAATCCAGGGCACGACTGCCTTGACATTATAGAATACCAAATTAAGGTCTGCATGGACCTGAGAGATGTTCCGCTTCATGCAGGAGCCAGACATTTTATAGACGGATCATCCCGGGTGACTGAAGGGAAAAGACATAATGGGTATGCAGTTGTAGACGGGATGGAAGGTGGTGTGGTAGAGGCAGGAAGGTTGCCAAATGGGTGGTCAGCTCAGACCTGTGAACTCTATGCATTGGAAAGTGTCCTTAGGGCGTTAGAAAATAAAGAGGGAGCAGCATACAGTGACTCTAAATATGTATTTGGTGTTGGCACTTTCTGAAAGATATGGCAGGAAAGAGGACTGATCAATAGCCGGGGGAAGGAATTTGCACACGAGGAGTTGATTAAACGGGTCTTGGAATCCCTATTACTCCCCCGAGAAATAGCGGTAGTGCATGTAAATGGTCATCAGAAAGGAAATGGACCAGAAGTTAGGGGGAATAGATTAGCCGATAAAGTGGCTAAGGAAGCAGGCCTGGACACACAAGGAGTGCTAATTCACTCCCTAATATCTCCTGTTCCTGATCCCCGGAAGCTCTTATATTTACTGAAAGAATTGAAAAAAGAATTGACAGATTTTGGGGCTGAAGAAAAACAGCAGATGGGCATTGGATGTTACCTGATGGAAGGGAAATGTTCAACAAAGTGATGATGCGAGAAATTATGGCTGTCCTACATCAAATCAGCCATTGGGCCGTACAAGCAACGTATCTTTTAGTTCTTAGGGAATATGGATGTAAAGGAATATATACAATTGCTAAACACATATGTGGGGGATGTATCATATGCAGAAAGGTAAACAAGAAAGTCTTGAGAAAACAGACCCCAAGAGGAAGAGACCCGGGATTGAGACTCTTCCAGAGTATACAAGAAGATTATACTGAACTACCCAGAGTAGGAAGACTAAAATATATACTGGTCATAGTAGATCATCTATCTGGTTGGGTTGAGGCATACCCCCAAGCTACTGCCACTGCGAGTGTGGTGTGCAAAACAATATTGGAGCACATAATTCCCCGATATGGGCTAGTGAACCATATAGATTTCGACCAAGGAACTCATTTTACCTCTAAAGTGTTACAGGAGATAAGGAAAGGGTTGGGAATTTCCTCAGGAAACAGAGTTTATTAGCACAGACTCCACCCCTTGAATTCACCGTTCATCCCATCCGGCCGGGAGATTGGGTCTTAGTAAAATCATGGACAGAGACTAAATTGCAGCCGGACTGGGAAGGGCCATATCAGGATCCTTTGATTACCGAAACGACAATAAGGACAGCGGAGAAAGGCTGGACTCACTACACTCGGATCAAAGGGCCAGTGAAATCTCCAGTTGATGAAGAAGTCTGGACAGCCGAATCAACGGAAGACCCCCTGAAATTCAGGCTGAAGAGACTTAGAGTAACTGATTATACAGTGGCGACGCGAGCGCAGGATTATTTCTGTAGGAATGTGTATTAAGTTTTATTGTACTTCAGCAGAATTTTTAGAATGCTGGGGATCTTAGAGTTATGATGCTAGCTCTCTTCGTATTGGGATTTTGTCAAATATAATTTCATATGTATTATTAACGGTCCCTGCATCTGATAATCCGCAAGAAATAGACGCTGATGCATGCAGTTTAGTAAATTGTGGGATGTAGATAATCAGAGACAGTACCGCAGCTCAGAGATACATCTTAAGTCCTTTGGGGATGGTACTTGGTATAATGGTCTTGTAACAATACACAGGGCCACCTCTGGTTTTCTCCCACAATCCAAAGATATGCAGGTTAGGTAAATTGACCATGCTAAGCTGTACGTTCTGTTCAGGATATGTGTAGGTTATATGCATTAGTCAGGGGTAATTGTCCAGTTATCTGAGAGCAGAATGGTGCTGAGTGGATTATTCTTTGGAATGTCAGTGTCGACTTGTTGGGCCAAATGGCCTGTTTCCACACAGTAGGGATTGTATAAACTTAGAATTGTGTTTCGCTAAACAAAACTGACAATTTTTTTAAACTGTTGCATTTAAAACTTACCTTTAACTGTCAATTGTCAATATGTAAAATATCTCTATGTTACTGAAATCAATGTTCAAACAAAACACTGCACATAAAGTCGCACAAAGATCCTCATGACCATTTAATTACTGTTCAGAGAATAATCACAGTAAAATTTTATTGTTTCTGAGATCAATCGCACTATCACAGTAAGTATCTGGTTATCATTCCCTTCAATAAATGCAATCGTTGTCCTCTGGTATTTCAGTTCAGTCGTTATACACCGTACTGGTTGTTCAAAGCATGGTTATTCTTTATTATGAAGGGCCAAGTGTTGTAACGGCAAGAGATGTTGTTCGATCTGATTTGATGCATGTTCTCAAACAAGTTTTCACTATAAATATTGCAAAAAATGTGTTTATTTGGTATTGTTCAGCTGCTGATGCTAACATTTTCAGTTCATGTTTATTAAGCATATTTGGAGAAAGTGAGGAAAGCTGTGGTGTTGCAAAAGTGCAGGCACATTCAAAGAGCAGGAGTATCGAAAAGATTCCTGATGAAGGGCTTATGCCCAAAACGTCGATTCTGCTTCTCTTTGAATGCTGCCTGACCTGCTGTGCTTTACCGGCACAATGCTCTTGCCATTAGAAATATTTGACTAAATATTCAGAGACAATACTAAAAGTTACCTCTATCAATTTAATTTACTGTGCTTTCTATTCACTGAACGTTTGATGTTAATTGCTCCTCTTTTTCTTCTTAAATCTGATACAAATTTCAAAATACAGAACACATTAAAATTCACATGAATTATAAATGTACGTTCTCGACAAGAAAACCAATGGAAGGCGATATAGAATTCTTGAAAAGCCTACACATTTGAATGAAAAAGCAATTCCTTCTAAAAAATGTTTCCACGTCTGTATCTTTTTCTCAATTCAATAATCCTGCAACTTTATAATTGTCAGTTGATCTCTCTGAATGAGTACCTAATCAATGTCAATGTAACAGCTGAAACATTAACAACAGATTGGTAACTGGGTGTTAAAGACCTTATTTGAAGCCAACAAATGTTTGATATTTCCGAGAATTCCTCCAGAAAACATACTTGAATCATAATACAAGAAGTCAGATCTGCAAACCTTATTTTTAAATGAACAATCTCCAATATTTCCAAAGCATTTCAATCTTACGGTCAAAATGAACAGGTGAATGGAAAAATAAAAACAAATTTCTGACAATTCATAAACTGAACAACAATTACAAATTCACTTTGATCAAAGGACAGAGTAATATATAGATGAATCACAACATTTAGGAACAAAGTAGGTAATCAGCTGACTGACAAGTAATACGTGGTAGCATTTGTTAGTTTACTGAAGAAGATATCAACTTTATTTTCAATTTATACAACGACAGAATAATGTTTAATGTGTTTCAATTTTTTGGACTTGCCCCTTTGCAGCAATAAAGGATCAATCTCATTACTTAGACATCGTAATCTTTAATTCTGCAACATTTTCACATATTCTCCAGGAATTTATAAGCGACAGAATTAGATACAGGTCTCCCCACTATCCGAAAGTAAAGCGTTATTATGAAACCTTACATAAACTGAAAAGGCGTTCGTCAAAGAAGCATTAATTTATATGGGAAACACCTTCCCTTTTCTTTGTAAAAGTGAAAATCCTCTTCAGATTTCTTCCAGTCAGAGAAAACAGGGACAGATGTAAGTCTTTTGTAAAAGCAAAGTGGCTAAAGCGAATTTTCCAACACATATTTCTTGGTAACCTGACACAAATAAGCATCAGATTTTGTGATTATTGATATAATAGATAAAAACAGATCTAATGTTGGATTGAAAAGCAGTTCAATCTGTGCTTAGGTACTCTCTAATCTCCATTCAGATAGCTCTTGATATATTTGTGGTGAAGGTGTGATTTGAAACCTTCCCTCGTGTTTAGTAATAGAGACACTGCCACAGCTCCACAGGCTCCTTTCATAATGTTCCCACTCAGGCCGGCAGGACTACAATATTATGTTTAATATGGTTACTCAAATGAAAACTAATCAGCTGTTTATTGTAGTAATTTGAATGGGAATTAATTAGGTAGTTTCTGTGTGTAATGGACTGGAAATTAAACAATATTTTACACTAACAATAGAATACATGAATGATAGTCTTAAAAAAGAGAATCTCATGACAATTCTTTGAAAGACAAATTGACAAAACTGCGTGATCATTGTACTTTAATTTTAAATATGCATCAGTCATTCAATATGAACATTCAGCCGAAGACAAGTTCCCTTCCTGTCAACAACGTACAACTTCCACAATTTCAAAATGAACAGTCATTGATAAAGGAAGGAACAAACAGATGCTAATTCTATTTTCTTCACATAAACGTGCGATGAATTTTAAGTAAGTTTCATATATGTAAAAAGGAAACTTTTATTGTGGTTCTAAATACAATAAGTGTTAGCATGAAGTGAAACATAAGCAAATCAATTTAACTGTGTTTTCTCAGTTAAAATACCATTCAATATTCAAAGTAGTCGAGTGATTGTACACTGCAATATCTTTACATTAATTCAGTGCTGAGACATAATTCCACATTTATACCCCTTATAGTGAAGCAAAGTTGTGCCAGGAGTCTGAGCAGGTAGGGGAGGTCTTTACTGAGTACTTTGCTTCAGTATTCACAAGTGAGTGGGACCTTGTTCCTTGTGAGGACAACGTGAAACAGGCTGATATGGTCGAACAGGTCGATGTTAAGACAGAGAATGTGCTGAAAATATGTAAAAATCATGGGGATAGATAAGTGCCCTGGGCCAGAAAG
This sequence comes from Chiloscyllium punctatum, assembly GCF_047496795.1. Taxonomy (NCBI): domain Eukaryota; kingdom Metazoa; phylum Chordata; class Chondrichthyes; order Orectolobiformes; family Hemiscylliidae; genus Chiloscyllium; species Chiloscyllium punctatum. Next base: position 19,794 of record NW_027311026.1, on the reverse strand, counting down.
GATATAACCTAGGTTGTTATGGGAAGGGAGGCAAGTGATTACTGTGTTTTGGCAATGATCTTTGCATCCTCACTGTCCACTGGAGTCATACCAGATGATTGGAGGGTGGCAAACGTTATTCCCTTATTGAAGAAAGGCAATTGAGATGATCCTGGGAATCATCGATGAGTCAGTCTTACATCAGTTGTGGGCAAATTCTTGGAGAGAATTCTGAGAGACAGGATTTATGATTATTTGGAAAAGTATAGATTGATTAGAGATGGTCAGCATGGCTTTGTGAGCGGCAGGTTATGCCTCACAAACCTTATCGAATTATTTGAGGTTGTGGCAAACACATTGGTGGGGACAGAATAGTGGGTGTGGTGTATAAGGATTTTAGCAAGGTGTTTGATAAGGTTCTCCATGGTAGGCTCATTCAGAAAGTAATGAGACATGGGATATAGGGAAACCTGCCTGGTTAGATAATAAGTTGGTTGACCCATAGAGGACAGGGTGAGATTAAATGGATAGTTTTCAGCTTGGAGCACGGTGACCAATGGTGTTCTGAAGGGATCAGTTGTGGGACCTCTGCTCTTTGTGATTTTTACAAATGACTTGGATGAGGAAGTGGAAGGGTGGATTAGGAAGTTTGCCAATGACACGAGGGTTGGTGGAGTTGTGGATAGTGTGGAGGGCTTTTGTAGGTTGCAAGAGGACATTGACAGGATGCAGAGCTGGGCTGAGAAGTGGCAGGTGGAGTTCAACCTCGGAAAATGTGAAATTATTCATTTTGGAATTTCAAATTTGAATTCATATTTTTCAGATTAAATACAGGATTCTTGACAATGAGAAGGAACAGAGGGATCGTGGGGTGCATGTCCATACATCCCTCATAGCTGACATCTAAGGTGATAGGGCTATTAAGACAGTGCATAGCGTGTTGGCTTTCATGAATAGGGAGGTTGAGTTTAAGAGCCACGAGGTTATGCTGCAGCTCTATGGATCCCTGATGAGACTACACTTGGAATATTGTGTTCTGTTCTGATCACCTCATAAGACATAGGATGTGGAAGCTTTAGAAAAAGTGCAGATGAGATTTATCAAAATGTTGTCTGGACTGGAAGGCATGTCTTATGACTAAAGGTTGACAGAGCTGGGGCTTTGGTCATTGCAATGAAAGAGGATAATAGTTTACTTGATAGCTTTGGGTAAGTTGATGAGAGACATAGATAGAGTGGATAATGAAAGACTTTTCCCTACAAAGTGGCGTAATTTTAAGATGAATGGGAGAAGTTGTACGGAGATGTCAGAGATATTTTCTTTATAGATAGTGGTGAGTGTGTGGAATGCACTGCCAGTGGTGGTAGTAGATTCAGATCCATCAGGGACATCTAAACGACTCTTGGATAGGCACATGGATGATAGCAAATGAAGGGCATGTTGGTTAGTTTGATCTTAGAGTTGGATAAAATGTCGGAACAACATCGTGGCCAAAGGGCCTGTACTGTGCTGTACTGTTCTATATTCTATGGATTGAAATTAACAATTATTTTATATTAACAACATATAGATTTTCAAAACTCTATTAGCATACTTAAGAATAATGATAAATTTCATCTTGTTATTTGACTGTGCTATCTGCAGAAATGAACGGAATTATTGCAGGGAAAAGTAATTAGGATTTTCTAAATTTATAAAGCTGGAATTACACAGATCATTCAAATGAGCAAAAGTCATATTTTTGACTGTGCGCATTGCATCAGAAATAATGGATTCTTTTGTAGGTGTGATGATTGGAAATAAAGTGGATTTTTATATTACTGTACAGGTACTAGGGAAGATTGGATTAAATTCAAATATAAACTTCACTGTAGTTGTTAGCAAGACTAAACTAAAGCATACTATAATTATTGTCATGCAAATGCATTAACAGTTACTGTTAGAATCCTGAAAAAAGGATATATTGCACCATTTTTCAAAAAGTCAATAAATTAAATTGTGAACCTCCGTACACTTGTTACCCAGGCCAATTATTATGCAATTATTGTAATGGTAATGACTTGATAACTAATGCTAAAACCTAAACAGATAAATTGGTTCAATACTTTATCAGCACGTTCCTCTGAAATTGATTGGATATTTATGAAGATCGGTAAACTGAGGGACAAAATATTGATTGATTGAATTGAAGGAAAAAATGAGACAGTGTCTATTGAGCAGGATTGTTTTTGTTTAAAAATGCAGTTGATGCAAGAATAGTATATTTTCCTCCATTGGTTTTCTTGTAGATACATTTGTTTTTAAATTGTCATGATTCAAGGTTGAGACACTTGTGTCAGAGTCTGCAGAGGGGAGATTGAGAGAGTAAGAAATTCTGAAAAAGCAGAAAGGAAAGGAACTGGCGAGCAGAGGAGCTCCAACTGTAGTGTCTCACCCTGCTAACATCTTATTGGGTGATTTGGAACGCAGTCTAGTCAAGCAACAAGCTGACACAGTCATACGCACAGAATCATAGCTTACAATGCTCTAGACACTATCGTCACCATCCCTGTCTGTCCTGTCCCACCGGCAGGACATGGATGTAACTGAAATGCAGGAACATGCAGGGTAATGGACTAAGATCTGCAGAATATGATCAGTGTGATTTATTTGACATTTCTCCAGAATATTAAACTCCAGTACAAATTGAAAAGTTACTAGCGCCATCAGACTTGAACTACAAATGTCAGAAAAAGAAATATCAGATATTTACAGCACACTTGGCCAATCCTGGGTATGTGTTGGCTGTAATAGAACTCCCCAGGCTTTACAGATTTTTGTACTCACCATTGAGAGCAACGATTTCAGACTGAACTCTGCCCTCTATGCTTTTATAATCTGTTTTTAACATGTTACTTTGGCAGCTGGACACCTTGTTTCCTTGTTTCTTTCCCAGGTCGAACTCCATTCCCCGTGGCCTTGAGGGACGACCATTTCTGCTATTTAATCTCTCCTGCCTTCCCCCATGTGACAGACTGTCTTTATATCCTTGTCTCACCCCCACCTTGCTCACAACCTGTTACATTTCTGATGGTTCCCAGACCTCTGTAACTTTCACTGCATCCCCTGGGTGAATGGCGCGAGTTTTGAATTCTCTTCCTCCTGAGATAATCAGATTTTTTTCCGGTTGCGGTGTCCCCCAGATTTTATTTTGAAAAGCAGAGCATTTCTGTCAGAGTCAAGTATTTGTGAGCCTTCATCCACAATTCCTAGCATTTGGATGTAATTTGTGACCCTCCCACAGATGTGTAACGTTACTGGATTGGACATGCTAACATGGTTGCAGTGTGCAATTTAGGTGGGTTGGGCTAGCCATGGTTAATGTGTGGTTATTGCGGTAGCGTGGGTGAGCAGGTCATTGCAGACTCGATGGGCCGAATAGAGTCTTTCTGCACCCACGGGATTCTGTGATTCTAACTAATTGTGATTGTTGTCATGTTTTCCTCATGCCAGGTTCATTCAACTCAGATACATATGCTTCCTTTATGATTCTGTGGGTGCTCACTCACTCATTTTCTTCAGTTTTACATCAATTTCACACTGTATGTGAGGGTGGGAATGGATTTGTAAATATAAATACTCCAAACGAAACCCCTCACAGGTCGGGAACTGTTTCTGCTACTTTCATCACTCACAAGGAAGCGGAAAATAAAGGTTCAGTCACAAATCTTACAGGAACATTAACGGTTATAATCACCAGGAATGGCTGAACAGCTCAAAACGCTTTTCACAAGAAAAGAGGACACTGAGAGACAACCTGTTACAAGTAGAAAGCTTTGTGTCTGTGTTTTCAGAGATTTGAGGTTGAAATTATTGGGTTGGAAGCATGTTTCATTGCCCCAGATCATCAAAGGTGCTGTCTAAATGTGCATCTTTCTTTCTATCTGTCTGAGTTAACAATCAGATGGACAGGTCAATGTCTGAGTGTCTTACCAAATCGCTGATTGAAACTGTCTCCGCCCACAAACTCAGGTGCCTCACCACTCACTGGGTCATGGAGAAACTCTGCGGTTACAATGAGAGCTTTATTTGCTGTCACCTTTCTTCATGCTTCCGCCTCATCCCCACTTCCCTTCATTAAATCCCAGCTGCCTCTAGTCCACCCACATGGACATGTTGAAGAGCATGACAGGAGATTGGATTGAAACCGAGAGTTCAATAGCCCGAATGAAATAGGAAGAAGGAAATAAACGGGGTTTGTGGATCCCAGGGGATCCAGACTCCAGGATTAGTCCTTGTAAGCATTCCTGCAGTAATACAAGACAGCATTCCATGATGAGAGTTAAACCCGGGTGGCAGGAGAGGGAGCCACTGAACATTAGCAAGTTAATTTCAAACACAGGAGGTTTGTTCAGTCAGTAACAATGTGTTCGACATGGAGGTGAAGTGAGCAGTGAGGGGAAATGTTACCACAAGCTGACAATGGTTAACTTTCATTGGAACAGGAGGAGGCCATTCAGCCCCTCAACTCTGCTCTGCCATTCATGATGATCATAGCTGATGTGTGACCTAACGTACAATTTTCAAAACCCTCTAATTTCATCAATAAACTCCTCTGCAACAGACAAGAGGAGTATTGGAAAACTAAACATCTGCAAATGCTGGGAAATCAGAAAAAAACCCACAAATCGCTGGAAAAATTCAGCAGATCTGGCAGCATCTGTGGAGAGTGAACCTTTCAGGACCAGTGACCGGTCAGGTGACCAGCTGCAGCTGACCATTCTGCATCTTCTGGAACACACTCTGGAACAGGTTCTGGTGTGAGATTGTCAATAATAACTGAGAGAAACAGGAGTACGGGCTCAATCAGAATAAGGAATTCACTTAACCCTCCCAGTGGGACACTCACTGACACAGTCACACTGCGGAGAGGCCATTCACCTGCCCCACGTATGGGAAGGGATTTACTCGATCTTACAACCTGCTGAGGCACCAGAGATGGCACAGTTGGTTCAGACCCTTCACCTGCTCCATCTGTGAGAAAGGATTCATTCAAATCTCTCACCTGCGGAGACATTGCTGCATTCCCACCGTGGAGAGGCCATTCACCTGCTCAGTGTGTGGGAAAGCATTCATCAGTCCTCTGACCTGCTTAAACACCAGCGAGCTCACTCTTGGGAAAGATCATTCACTTGTTCCCAGTGTGGGGGGAGATTCACTCAAATACAGGACCTGCGGAGTCCCCAGTGAGCCCACACAGGGGGAGAGGCCATTCAGATGGTCAGTGTGTGAGAGAGGATTCAGTGATTCATCCTGCCCCACTGAGACCCCAGTGAGGCCATACAGGGGAGAGGACATTCAGATTGTCAGTGTGGGAGAAGGGATTCAGTGATTCATCCCACCCCCTGAGACCCCAGCGTGTTCACACTGGGTAGGAGCTGTTCACCCCTATGTGTTACAAGGGATTTGCTGCGTCTTCAACCCGACTGAGAGCCCAGTGAGTGCTCACAGGGAAGTGGTCATCCCCCTGCTCCATGTGGACTGCAGGACTCTGATTCTGATGTTACTGTCCATCAGAGTCAGGAGTGGACCTTGTACATGATGACACTGCTGGAGTATTGATGTTGTTGATAACCACATTTACTGGGCTGGAGGTGACTGAACTTACATTGCCACTTTCTGAACCTCAGGATGTCTCTCTAGGCAGTAAGTCTCCACAAACAGCAATGTGACAATAAACAGGTATCATCTGCTTTGATTTAAATTGTGACTGTAGCACGGCTGCTTCACAGCATCAGGTACAAGGTTGGAGTCCAGCCTTGGTCAACGGCCTGTGTGGAGTTCCCACATTCTCCCCATGATAGTGTGGGTCCCCTCCAGGTGCTCTCGTTTCTTCCCACAGTCCAAAGATGTGCAGGTCAGGTGGATCAGTTGTGCTAAAATGACCACAGGATCCAGGATTGTGCAGTCTAGGTGGATCAGCCATGGGAACTGCAGTGTTACAGTGCTCTGGGCATGATGTTCTTCGGATGGTCGGTGGGGTTTGATGGGCCAATGCTCTCCTTCCACACTGTAAGGATTTTATTCTATGATTGAGGATAAAGGCTACACAGCAGGGTGTCCTTGGAGAAGAAGCATGTGGTGTGCATCAGTGCTCTGGATGCCTTTAGATGGAGGTGGGCACCGCAGGGGATACAGTGCTTTATCTCCACCACTGCCCCCTCCTCACAACTCTGATTTAATCCCTTCTCACTCTGTCACTTGTAATGGTTTGCTTGGCCTGTAATGGGCTTTGTTTGGAAATATTTATTTGGTTACACCAATGGTTTACTGCTGTTAATTATATGTCTAGATTAGAGTGGTGCTGGAAAAGCACAGCAGATCAGGCAGGATCCAAGGAGCTGGAAAATCAACGTTTTGGCGAGAGGCCTTTTCCAGCACAACCCTAATCTAGGCTCTGGTTTCCAGCATCTGCAGTCCTCACTTTTGCACTGCTGGTGATTATATGTTAACCAAAAGCAAAATGGCATAATGATGATTTTGATGGTGGGAAGGTCGCTGTGATCACATTTCTGGGTCGGAGAAATAGGGAAAAAGAACGCTTCACAGCTCACAGAACGAGAACTGAAAAGCAGTTAAATCAAACCAAAGGTTCAGATAAGGAGGGAATATTTCCCTGGAGTTTGAGGAACTGGAAAGTGATGGTGTCTGGGAACAGACAGGATTTTGTTTTACAAAGGTTGAAAACTTTAAAACTGTTATATTCAGACAGTTTAATTTATTTTCTTTAATTTTATTTGCTGTGCAAAAAGCTTTTACGACATTTTAAAACCAAAATTTACAAACCTTGTTTTAAAGATAAATGTTAAATAAAATCCATCAAACCATCCATCACTGAAAACTGTTGTGGAAGTGCAATCTTCTGGAGATTCCCTGCCCACTTCTTCCTACCCGGGCTCCATGGCTATATACATACCTGGGAGATAGCAGCAGGAGGAGACCATTCAGCCTTTCAATCCTGCTCCACCATTCAATGGGAAACAGCTGACCATCCAGCTCAGTCTCCTGTTCCTGCTCTGTTCCAATCCCCTTTCATGACGTTATCTCAAAGACTATATCTAAGTCCTCCTTTGGTTTCACTGTCTTTTGTTCCAGTGATGTTGCGGTGTTACTGTGTGGGTGTAGGAAGTGGTAATGTGATGGTGCTGCCTCCTGGACGATACACTCAGCGTCCCTCTTCATCCTGCAGGAACATCAATGGGTTTCAGCAACTAGAGATAGAAACCGTTTCCAGGATATGGGCATCACTGGCTCAGCCAGCATTTATTCCCCATCTCTCGTTACCATTGAGAAGATGGTAGTGAACTGCTGTCTTGTACCATTCACAGTCCATTTGGCACAGAGAGACCGACAACGCTGGGAGAGAGAGTGTTGCAGGATTTTGGCCGAGTGATTCTCCATCTTTGGTTCTTCAAATGTTGTTTAATCTAATCACAATCTGCACATGATTTTGAGATTTCAGTCTGCAAATCTTCACCATCTAGCACCCTGAATAAAGGAATATGTACAGATTAGAAATTCAGAGCTGACTATTCTAATTTCTCTGGAATATCTTTTTCCCCTTTCTTCCCCCGAAGCTGTAACCCTCCAGCCCACTTACTCTCTCCCACCGTTCTGACTCTGCTACCCCCTAATGTACACCCTCCTCATTCTCATGGAGTAACTGATAAACAGATCCATGCCACCACTTCCCGTCCCTGGTTAGACTCTGCACCCTTTCTGGGTTCACTTCCTTTCCCTTCAGTTGCTGCAAGTCAATAATGTAACAGCAGAATGAAACAGACGGAAACAGAAAGGGAGGTGGCAGATCCTGGACAGAAGAGGAACCTTCAGGCTGGGAGAATGGGTCAGATCCTTCTTCGTTCCTCATTAGTTGATTCCCATCATTGCAATGAGTTGGGGATGGAGGATGGTCCTATATGGATGTGGTGACACTGACCCCTCAACAGATCAATACTATGAGCAGATGCATTCCTCCTCCAGCCAATCACAGTGTGAAATACTTTCTGCAAAGTATACTTACCCAAAGCACATGCTGCAAAATCGGCCCACTTTCTGTACATGTACAGTGCCAGGTTTCCCCACACACGTGTGGGCCCTGCTTCAGGGATTGTGGAAGTTGTAGTCCCCATGAAGCCACTGGAGCCCCGTCTCTGGAAAGTGAATGAAAAGTGTGGACTGGAGGGTGTTGTGTATCGGATCCACATTCAGACACACAGAACATATGGACCGCCACTGGGTTTTACTGAGACATCTGCTTCCACAACCTGATTTCTGATGTAAGGAATATAGATTTAGCCAACTGTGGAGTGGGGTGGTTAATAGGAGGAGCAGATTTTATGCAGAGGTGGCTCAATGGTTAGCATTGCTGACTCACATCGTCAGGGACCTGGATTTGATCCCAGCCTTAGGTGACTGTGTGGAGTTTACACGTTCTCCCTGTGTCTGTGCAAGTTTCCTCTGGGTGCTGCAGTTTCATCCCACAGTCCAAAGATGTGCAGGTTAAGTAGGTTGGCGATGCTAAATTCCCACAGTGTCCATGCCTGTGCAGGTTAAGCCATTAACTATGGGAAATACAGGGAATGGGTGAGACTGAATGGGATGGATTATAGGGTTGGTGTGGACTCTATGGACGATTACCCTGTTTCTATTCTATTCTCATGAAGAAGAATGTACCTATATCAATGTGCTGTGAATCTGTGAAATTTCCTATTCAAAATGCAGTGGATGCCAGGACAATGAGCAAATTTACTGAAGAGATACAGATGTTGAATTTGCAATGAGTTGAAGGGTGAGAGAGAGAGAGCAGGTGGGAAAATCCAGCTGAGACCGAGGTGAGCTCAATCATCACCGTATTAAATGGTGGAGCTGGTTCGAAGGGCTGCGTTGCCTCCCCTGTGCCCAGGGCTTATCTTCTTACAGTAATAACTGGTAAGTTGAATCCAAAACTCACCACCTTCACCAAAGGAGATTTTCGGAAAAAGCAGGATAGTCAGGTGGATTAGCGTTCCAAACTTAGATAGTGAGGAAGCGTGTAGGAGATAATGATTTTGCAATTTTAAACTAAGGTGAGTTAAATAATCACACAAGTTATCGTCCGACAGGTTTAATTTGATCATGATGAAGGAGCAATGCTCCGAAATCTAGTGTGCTTCCAATTAAACCTGAAGGACTATAACCTGGTGTTGTGTGATTTTTAACTTTGTACACCCCAGTTCAACACCGGCATCTCCAAATCATGTAAACTGAGGGGAGACGGTAATTTATGGTTTTAAACTGTGTAGTACATTCACACCGTCCAGAATACTCTGTTGTGAATATCTATCCTGTACTTAATTACAAAGCCAAGGTCTCTGGCGATGAAAACCAAAACACCCAGGAAACATCATCTCACCTCGTAATCTGATAAAAGACTTGTGATAAGTCTGGTTGAATTTCGAATACAGTTGGAAAGCGGGAAGATTAAATCCAATCCCACGCTCCTGTGCTAAAACAATAGGATGAGGCAGGAGTTGGCTAATGTAGACTGAAAGCAAAGACTTTAGGGTGGGACAGTTGAGAGACAGTGGAGGAATATCAAAGAATTTTTCAAACTGCTCAGCAAAAGTATATATCAGTGAAAAGGAAGGACTGTAGGAAAAGGAGTAATCTGCCCTAGGTGACTAAAGAAATAAGGGAGTTTATCAAACTGAAATAGAAAGCATTCAAATTGGCAAAGACCAAGGAGAATCGAGGAGATGAGAAAAACTTTAAAGATCAACAGAAAGCTAGATGGGATTGGGGGAGAAAAGTGATGAGTAGCTATCCCCAGGGCCAGAATAGCTGTTTATATTGCTAGAGGGGAACCTATTGTGTAGGGAACATATGGCCTCTGTAATTGTTGAAGCACTTAACTGTTACCATAGAGATAATCCTGATCAAGTTCAAAATCATAGCACACCCCAAAAGCTTGTACTTCCAAATAAACCTATTGGACTATAACCTGGTGATGTGTGGTTTTTAACTTTGCCCACCCCACTCCAATACCTGATCTTCCACATCAGAATCCTGACAGACAGCCCCACTGAAACTGAAGTGCCGGTCAGATATCTGACTGAGCCACAGGGGCGTGAGGGAGGGGTATGTGGTTTAACCACAAAGTGTTGAGCTGAACTCGACTTTTTAAACTGCCGTTGCCATGGAAATAATACTGAGAGACAGCGTCCATTGAAAACCACAAACCACAAAGGTATATTTTGGGAGCCATACATCGGAAAGGCAGGGAGTTACCTGATGCTGCCTGAAGGCGTTTTGCATGTACACTATCCAGGTAACTGCCATGTCTCATCAATAAAGACTCAAAGAAGACCTCTCAGAGTTCTGTGCCCAGTTATTCCTATCCAGCAGAGTTCAGGAATATGAGTACACAGCAGTCAGTCTTCACAGTGGAGGATACGAAGAACATGCCAGTAATTGATAAGGAAACTGAGGAAGGTGAGGAGCAAGGAACAATAATTATCACGAAAGTGTTAAAGCTAGGCAAGCTAATGGAGCGCAAGGTAGACAAGTCTCTTTGCCCTGATGGAATACATCCCAGGGTGCTACCAGAGATAGTGGGAGAAATAGTAAATATACTTGGAGTCAGAATCCTACAGCAGAGACAGGCCCTTTGGCCCAAACTGGCCCATATGCTAACCAGAATGTCCATCCATGCTAACCCCATTTCCCTGCACTTGGCCCGTCTGCTTCTGACCCTTTCCTATCCATGTATTTGTCCAAATGTCTTTTACATGTTGTTAATGCACCCACCTCAGCCACTTCCACTGGCACCTCATTCCAAATATACATACCACCCTCTGTGTAGAACTGTTGTCCCTCAGGTACCCTTTCATAATTTCTCCTCTGACCTTAAACTGATGCCCTCCACTCCTTGATTCCCTGGGAAAGAGACTGAGTGCATTCACCTTACCTCAGCATCTCATGTTCTTATACACATCCAGAAAAGATTCCCCTCTCTGTTTCCTCTGCTCTAAACAAAAAAAATTCCTCGCGTGTCCAACTTCTCCCTATAACTCAGACCCGAGCCCTGGCAAAAATTCTTGTAAATTTCTTCTGCACTTTTTCCAGTTTAATAACTGAAACCTACACTGCACTCATCACGTTTCCAGTGTCTCCCCATGGCACTGGAACCGACGTGACAATGTCAATGGATTACAGACCATGATCGAGAATTAATTCCTTTACTACAATCCCGTTTTCATAATTTTTTCCATGGTGCAGGCATCCTTGTGTCTGTCTGGTTGTATGGTTAATTAAAAAATTGTCCTCATACAAAACAAATCTGCAGCTTAATTGTTCCTGGGAAATATGCCATGATTTTTTTTTCAGACTTTTAACAACAAATGAACTCTCTCTCCACAGTCACCACTCTAACATGGACTTGGCTGTGTCTCAGTACTTTTCCAGTCACACTGACATTTGAAATATTCGCCCACGGACAGAATACACACCTTTCCTTCCACGTGAAAAGTCCAATGATATTCAGATCGGCACGGATCAAGTAACTATCAAAACTGAACATGGAGTTCAATTTGAATTTCTCATCCACAAATCCGCCATTTCAGTACACACAACAGAGAAAACAAGTCACCGCCATTAACACAGGATGGAAATTCATAAGACAATTATATAGTATTAAACTGTAGTTTCTTTGTTCCCCCAAAGCTTTAAATCTCAGTCTCACAATTGCTCTCTTCTGTGAACTGAAATGCAAACCAATCTCCTCACCCTTTTTCCTCCACAACCAGTTCTCACACACTCTCTCTTCTCTTTGAAATCAGCTACCTAGCTCCTGCCTGCAGACTAAGAACCAAAAAAAGGTTTCCTCCCAAAGTCCAAAGATGCGTAGGTCAGGTGAATTAGCCATGCTAAATTGCCCATAGTGTTTTGTGCATTAGTCAGAGGGAAATGGGTCTGGGTGGGTTACTCTTCCGAGGGTTGGTGTGGATTGGTTGGGCCGAAGGGCCTGTTTCCACACTGTAGGAAATCTAATCTAATCAAATCAATGAATCTGACTCGGAGCCTCCTGGATGTTGGTGAATCCTATCCCCACCTCCCAGGTTTCCTTCCTGGTCAGAACCAAACTGATTTTTTTTCCCCCAATCTGGAACATTTTATTTATTTCCCCCACACAGACCCTCTGATGAAAGCCATCCTGTACATACTGGCCAAATCATATCTGATTGAACTAAGATGAACTAAATTAGAACTTTAATTACAGGCCCTTCTGTGTTCCTTTCCATAATATTCCTGAATCTTCACCCGAGTTCTGATAACTTTCTGCAAAATGCTCCCCCCACTGATAGCCGACCACTTGTCACGATATCAGGGCAGGGGCCATTTCCCTGGGTCCTGTTCCCAGAGGGAGGAAACTGCCAATGACAGATTAATCCCACACACGCACAGCCTCCCTCCTGGCACTGGCCCGCCCTGCACATACACCAACAATTGGCCAGCACTGCGCCAGTGCACTGTTCTCCCCTCCTGCCGCACATGCTCCAGATCACACACGAAGCTGGGTGATTGACAGCAGCAGCTGTCCAATAGGGTGGAGGGGGCAGGGCTGGATATTGTAAACAATGAATGAATGTGGAGAACACTGGGGGATGGACAGGTCAGTGAGGGACAGGAGCAGTGCAGCAGCAGGAGGGGATCCTGGACAAAGTGAGCAATGGGAGAGTCTGACAGGAGAGCAATGGGAGAAACTACAGGAAGGTTCTGTTGAGGCTCAGGCAGGGACAGCTGGGAGACATTATGGCCTGGTGGCTTGGGCACGTTTTCCAATCAGCCTTTTCAAAGATGCTGTTACTCAACTCTGAGGTCGATTGTCCTGGTTCAGAGGTAAGGACACAATTTCGTGGTGGGCTAGTGGATAGAAGGGAAGATTTTCTCAATCTCTCTCACATGGAAACTCCATGAGCTCCTCCCACTTACTGTCTATGGTGGGGATGGAGACAGAGCAGATGGGAGCGGGGTTAGGGATATCGGGACTGCCTTTCAAATGGAACTTACCTGTGTGGGTGATATTAACAAGACTCAACACACAGTCACTAACACAAACCTGATGTACATGAACTTTATCCAGAATATTAACACGCATAACGACACAGATCCCAATGTACAAAGTTAAGTCCTGGATATTAATCATGGCTTTGTGTATGAGAAATCACGTCTCATATCCTTGAGTCATTTTTTTTGAAGTAACAAAGAGGATTCATGAGGGCAAAGCAGTGGAAATGATCTACATGGACTTCAATAAGGGGTTCAACAAGGTTCTCCATGGGAGACTGGTTAGCAAGGTTGATCTCATGGAATACAGGGAGAACTAGCCATTTGGATACAAACTTGTTCAAAGGTAGAAGATAGAGGGTGGTGGTGGAAGGTTGCTTTTCAGATTGGAGACCAGTGGGGTGTCACAAAGGATCGGCGCTGGATCCACTAATTTTCATAATTTATATCAATGATTTGGATGTGAATATAGGAAGTAATGTTAGTAAGATGACACCAAAATTGGAGGAGTAGTGGACAGTGAAGAGGATTACCTCAGCGTATAACGGGATCTTGATCAGATGGTTGAATGTGCTGAGGACTGGCAGGTGGAGGTTAATTTAGATAAATGTGAGGTGCTGCATTTTGGAAAAGCAAATATTAGCAGGATGTATACACTTAATGGTAAGGTCCTCGGGAGTGCTGCTGAACAAAGAGACCTTGGAGTGCAGGTTCATAGCTCCTTGAAAGCAGAATCGCAGATAGATAGGATAGTGAAGAAGGTGTTTAGTATGCTTTCACTTATTGGTCAGAGTACTGAGTATAGGAGTTGGGAGGACATATTGCAGCTGTACAGGACATTTGTTAGGCCACTCTTGGAATATTGTGTGCAATTCTGGTCTTCTTCCTATCAAAACAATATTGTGAAAGTTGAAAGTGGCCAGAATAGTATTACAAGCATGTTGCCAGGGTTGGAGAATTTGAGCTACAGGTAGACACTGAATACACTGTTTTCCCTGGAGCGTCAGAGGCTGATGGGTGACTGAAAAGAGGTTTATAAAATCAGTAGGGGCATGGATAGGTCTTTTCCCTGCGGTTGGGAGGAGACACAATGGGAAGTGGGAGATAGAGGGGGAAGACCGAGAGCGGAGGGTGACCGTTATTTTGTAGATCTACAACACAACCCTGTTCCTGTTTTCTCCCTATCCCCTTCAATCCCTCTGAAGGGCTCAGAACAAGTGCACAGTCCCTGGAAAGTAGAGTTTCAGGGTGACCAAGTGCTGAAGGCTGCATTTGGGACGCTGACCTTTATTGGTCTGTGCACTTATCAATAAATAGACCTGGGTTCAATTCCACTGTCGTGGATTTATGTCTGTGGCCACAGATGCGCCTGTCTCTGGCCCTGACTACTGAATCGCCTGTCACTATGGGTCTGCCATTCTCCTTCCTCCAGTTCTGTGCAGCGGAGCTATCTGTGGTGTCATGAACCTGGCTGTTGCTGATTTCCCCAGAGAGTCCACCCCACTCGTATAGAACCCCAACCGCTGCACAATATCTGTTTGAGAAGGGGAATGATCACTGGGTTGTCCTGCACTTCCTTCCTGAGCCTTTTACTTGATCTGATGATCACTCATTCCCTATCTGCCTGTGTAACCCTCACCTGCAGTGTTACTAACTCACTAAACGTGCTGTCCATAACATTCTCAGTATCGCAGATTCTCAACAGTGAGTCCACTCACAGCTCCAGGTCTGAAAAACAGTTTCCCAGTAATTGCAGATGGGCACTCTTCCTGCACATATAGCCGTCACAGACACTGGAAGCGTCCCTTATTTCCCATATTGTGCAAGAGGAGCACACCACGGGTCTGAGGTATCCTGTCACAACGTCTCTCTAGTTTCAGCTTGTTACTCCCATTAAGAGAATATAAATGATCTAGCAACCTTCCTTCACTTCAAACATGTCCTTTATAATCAAAAGCCCCGATCTTTACTTAAGCTGACATTTTACACTTTTAGAATCTATTTTAAAGTAAACTTAGCAGGTATCACTTACAACTTGGCAGTTCCCATTGGGAACATGTGAATTTCTGAACAGCCTGAACTAAAACTGAAGCTGAACTTCACCTTCTCCCTGTCTCCCCTCCCTCTGTTTACACCCAACTCCAAAACGCACTCATTGAGCCAAGCAGCCCTCACAGTGCAGCCCTGTCATTTTCATGGTCTTCTCACACCTCCACTGCCCTCAGCCTCCTGTACTGTTCCAATGTATCTCAATGGGAGCTCAGGGACAGCACCTCATCTTTCAATTCAGCCCTTTGTAATCCCAGAGTCAACATGGACTTCAGCAGTTTCTGAATGAACAGACAGTTGTCAGAACCTGGGACATTTCACCTGAAATGGTGCTGGAATTTGAGTCCACAAGGAATTTTAATGAGAAGTTTGCAGGGAATTGAAAATAAGGAGTTTACAGGCTAACATCATGAAGTGGGTGACTGGGACAAAATCTGACATCTCTGAAAAAGAGACAAGGTGTAATTTGGATAAATCTGTGCTCCCTCTCAGGGCAATATCACCTTCCACAGCTGCAGGGCCCAGAATAGAGCACAAACCCAAAGGGTGATCCAACCACAAATTTGAATATCTTTCTGATTTTTGCTCGAAAATAAAAGATACTTTCCCACAGACAGAACAGACAAACCTTTCCCCTTTCCACAGTTAAATGTCAATGGTATTCAGATTCTGATGACCCTGCTGATTATAGAAAATTGCTTTTGAGATCCCTGTCTCAATTATTCTCAATTAATATCCTGTAAAATGAATTCAGAAAACAAAGCTCACAGTCAATGCAAGATGAATAGTGAAAGCAAACACTTCTCTTGGTATGTGTTTGATGTGTAAATGTTCCTCTTCAAATCACCCCTTCCCCACCCAGGAAGAGGACATGTCCATGTGCCTCGCTGTACCTTGCCCCAAGTAAAGATGGCGACCATAACCCAGGGCCTATCACTGACTGAGGCCCACAGCCGTTTTCCCATTTGCTGTAAACATGGGACCAAGAGTTTCTAATTCAGGCCTAACTACCTGTACAGAGTGAAATTAAACCCTCCCAATCTAAACTGGATCCAACTCCCATTTCCCGTTTCCTCCTCCTGCACATACCAAGGCTCATTCTAGGTATAATGACCCTCCCTCAGAACCGACGGAAGTTAGGAAAAATAGAATCCCTATGTGTGGTAACAGACCTTTTGGCCCAACAAGTCCACACCCACTCTCTGAAGAGTTTCTCAACCAAACCCATTCCCTGACCCTATTCTTCGACATTTCCCCTGACTAATGCACCTAACCTATACATCCCTGAACACTACGAGAAATTTAGCTGGGCCAATTCACCTAACCTGCATATCTTTGGACTGCAGGAGATAGGGATTAAAGAGTAAATAATAGGTGGGGACAGAGCCCAAAGAGAGACAGGAACATTTGGAAAGACAAAGGAGTGGATAACAATCTGGCTGGGAGGGTGCATAGCTGTTAATGGAGGGGACAGGAACCTGCGTCTGGCGGCATCTCAGTGGAGGTGCTGGAAATGGCAGCTGATGATCTACATTCTGCTGCAAAACAGACCCTGAACTTCCAGTTGCCTATCACTTTAACACACGAGTCTGTTCCCTGTCCAACATCTCTGTTTCATACTTACTGCAGTGTTCCAGTGAAGCTTGATGCAAGCTGGCAGAACACTCTAGAACACCCCATATTTCAAGGACTGCAATTTCCCCTTCCATGTGGTCAACAATACTCTCCAGTGTATCTCCACCACTTCCCACACCTCTGCCATTGAACCACACCTCTCCAACTGCAACAAGGATAGACCTCCCAGTCCTCACCTTCCACCCAGATACAACACATCATCCTCCACCATTTCCACCACCTACAATCAGATCCCACCAAATATATTTCCCTCTCCATTCGTTTCAGCATTCCACAGAGACCATTCCCTGTGAATTCCTAGTCAGATCCATGCTCCCCACTAACCCACCCTCCACTCCCAGCACCTTCATTTGTCAATGTAAGAAGTGTAAAACCTGTGCCCACACCTCCCCCCTCACCTCCAAAGGACCCTTCCACATCCAGCAGAGATTTTCCTGCACATCCAAACACCCCACCTATTATGGCCTTTGCTTTCGATGTGGCCTCTTGTCCACTGGGGAGTCAGGACACCAACTTGCGGAATGTTTCAGGGAACATTTCTGGGACACATGCACCAACCAACCCCACCATCCTGTGGCCGACCACTTCAACTTCCCCACCCACTCCGCCAAGGACATGCAAGTCCTGGGCCACATCCACCACCAAATCCCAGCCACCCGACGTCTGGAGGAAGAAAACCTCATCTTCCACATTGGGACCTTTTAACCACAGAATCAAGGTTTCCTCATCTCCCTTCCCCTGCCTTATCGCAGGTCCAACCCTCCAACTCGACACCACCCTCTTGAGCTGTCCCATATCTTCCTTTCCAATTATCCACTCCACCCTCTCTCCATTACCATCCACCTACATCTACCTATTGCCCTCCTAGCTCCCTTCTCACCAACCCCACATATCTCTCTTATTTATCTCTCAGCCCTCTTACTACTCCCCCTCCCCCTCTAATCCCGGCATTCCTGATGAAAGGAATATGCCCAAAACGTTGATTCTCTTGCTCCTGAGATGCTGCCTGATCTGCTGTGCTTTTCCAGCGCCACACGTTAACGCAAGCTGGAAGACAACACCTCATCTTCTACTTGGGGACCCTGCACCGCTCGAGCCCCAGTATCAAATTCAATAATTTTAGGTCCTGAACTCTCCAATGTCCTAGTGCCCTAGCCTCTTAACCCACATGCCAGGCCTTGTTATTACAGCCTACCATTACACATTAACTATGGTTAGTCACTAACAGTCCCCATAAACAGCTATTCACCCTCCCCCAGCCAGATCATTATCCACTCCTTTGTCCAATTGCTCCCATCTCTTTGGACTCTATCACCACCTATCATTTACTCCTTAACCCCTACCTTCTCCATATAAACCGACATTTCTTTTCAGTAACATCTGTTCTGAGGAAGGGTCAGCTGACCAAAGTTTTAACTCTGATTTCTCTTCACAGATGCTGCCAGACCTGCTGAGCTTTACCAGTCCCTTTTGGTTGTTGTGTGAGATTGACAGCATCCGCAGTTCTTTTGGTTCTAATTTACCAGGAATTTCTAATTCAGGTCTAGCAGCCTAAAACCGTGCATTTATAAACCCTCCTAGTCCACAATCGCTCCTTTTCTTCCCCAGACTTTGCAGACTCTCCCACTCCCTTCACACTCACTAGGTCCCCCTCACCGTGACACTGCGCCTGCACAGATCATGGCCACGTGTTGGCCTGCTGGACACACCCCAATTCACTCCCATTGGCTGGAGGATCACGCCAATTCTCCTATTGGTCTGAAGCTGCTGTCAATCACCCGAAACCCATTGTGACAGGCTCCTCTCAAGAGCATCGGATGCTGAGGGGAGAGAGCTTTATAAAATCATGAGGAGTATAGATGGGAAAAATAGACAAGGACTTTTCCCTGGGGTGGGGAAGTCTAGAAGGAGAAGGTGTAGATTTAAGGTGAGAGGGGAAAGATTTAAAAGGGACCCTAGATGCAACTTTTTTCACACTGAGATTGGTGCGTGTATGGAATCTTCCGTTCAGGGAAGTGGTGGAGGCTGGTACAATTACACCACTTGGCATCTGGATGGGTATGTGAATAGGAAGTTTGTAGAGGGATATGTGCCAAGTGTTGGCAAATGGGACTAGATTAGGTTGGGATATCTGGTCGGCATGGACCAGTTTGACCAAAGAGTCTAATTCCATGCTGTAGGTGTCTATGACTCTGCCCTGGGATGAGCTTCATCATTCACAGTGAATGGTGCAGTAACACAAAGCACAGGGGTTTGGGGCTATTCAGCCCATTGGGGCTGTACTCTCTCCCTCTGGAGATGGTGCCAGTCTATCCCATCTCACCTCCCATTTGCCTGTAGCCCTCCAAATCCTTCATTAAAAAAGTTAAATCCCAAATTTATTTTGACAATAACTACTGAATCTGCATCCAGCTGTCGGTCAAACTGTTCCAGATGCTCAGAACATAGTGAGTAAAATAATCTTCGCATTTTTAACCTGCATTATTTGCCAGTTACCTGAAGGTAGTTACTAAAAATTGTGACGTTAATAATTTCTCCCTCTGTCTCTCTGTAAATTAAATATACTGGATTCAAGTCTGCTCCTGGTCAAAATCACTGCCTAGCCTTCTCAACTCCAAGGAGAATTATCTGACCTTCTGCTAACTCTCCATAAAAGAGATACCCATCCTAATTTTAGTAGTGCCATAAAGATGTACAGCAGAGAAACAGAACCTTCGATCCAACTTGTCCATGCCAACCAGATATCCTAAATTAATCTCATCCCATATGCCAGCTCTTGGCCTATATTCATCTAAACCTTTGCTAATCACGTACAACATCTCAAAAGCATAATTTGGTAATTGTACCAGCATCCACACTTCTTTTAGCAGCTCATTACATACACATACGATGTTCAGCTGAAAACATTGCCCCTTAGATCCCTTTTAAATCTTTTCCCTCACACCTGAAGCTTGTGCCCCCAAGCATTGGACTCACATATCCTGGGAATAAGACCCTGGGATTTCACCCTATCCATGCCCCTCACAATTGTATCTGATGCTCCAG
>NW_027311025.1:0-37403 GCF_047496795.1 Chiloscyllium punctatum | reverse complement strand
CCCGGCTTACAAGTCTCAAAGCCGGGTTGAGCAGTCACGTCCACCCCCATTCCCTTTTGGACCACTTCCCACGGTTGGAAATGCACGAAAATCGGGCCTGTACACGGGAGAGGCACCCGCCTCGAAGACGAGACCGTCGGCAGAACCGCCGGGTCAAACCCGGCTGAGCTACCCGGCTCGGAAGCGCCAAAGTCGGTATGAGCAGTCACGTTCACTCCCATCCCCTTTTGGACCGCTTCCCACGTACGAAATGCATGAAAATCGGCCTGTACACGGGGGAGGCACCCGCCTCGAAGACGAGACCGTCGGCAGAACCGCCGGGTCAAACCCGGCTGAGCTACCAGGCTCGGAAGCGCCAAAGTCGGTATGAGCAGTCACATTCACTCCCATCCCCTTTTGGGCCGCTTCCCACGGTTCGAAATGCACGAAAATCGGACTGAACACGGGGAGGCTCCCCCCTCCAAAACGAGACCATCGGCAGAATCGACGGGTCAAACCGGCCGAGCTACCCGGGTTAGAAGCCTCAGAGTCGGGTTGAGCAGTCACGTTCACTCCCATCCCCTTTTGGACCTCTTCCCACCGTTGGAAATGCACGAAAATCGGCCTGTACACGGGGGAGGGTCCGCCCTCGAAGGCGGGACCGTCGGCAGAACCGCCGGGTCAAACCCGGCTGAGCTACCCGGCTTACAAGTCTCAAAGCCGGGTTGAGCAGTCACGTCCACCCCCATTCCCTTTTGGACCACTTCCCACGGTTGGAAATGCACGAAAATCGGCCTGTACACGGGAGAGGCACCCGCCTCGAAGACGAGACCGTCGGCAGAACCGCCGGGTCAAACCCGGCTGAGCTACCCGGCTCGGAAGCGCCAAAGTCGGTATGAGCAGTCACGTTCACTCCCATCCCCTTTTGGACCGCTTCCCACGGTACGAAATGCATGAAAATCGGCCTGTACACGGGGGAGGCACCCGCCTCGAAGACGAGACCGTCGGCAGAACCGCCGGGTCAAACCCGGCTGAGCTACCAGGCTCGGAAGCGCCAAAGTCGGTATGAGCAGTCACATTCACTCCCATCCCCTTTTGGGCCGCTTCCACGGTTCGAAATGCACGAAAATCGGACTGAACACGGGGAGGCTCCCCCCTCCAAAACGAGACCATCGGCAGAATCGACGGGTCAAACCCGGCCGAGCTACCCGGGTTAGAAGCCTCAGAGTCGGGTTGAGCAGTCACGTTCACTCCCATCCCCTTTTGGACCTCTTCCCACCGTTGGAAATGCACGAAAATCGGCCTGTACACGGGGGAGGGTCCGCCCTCGAAGGCGGGACCGTCGGCAGAACCGCCGGGTCAAACCCGGCTGAGCTACCCGGCTTACAAGTCTCAAAGCCGGGTTGAGCAGTCACGTCCACCCCCATTCCCTTTTGGACCACTTCCCACGGTTGGAAATGCACGAAAATCGGCCTGTACACGGGAGAGGCACCCGCCTCGAAGACGAGACCGTCGGCAGAACCGCCGGGTCAAACCCGGCTGAGCTACCCGGCTCGGAAGCGCCAAAGTCGGTATGAGCAGTCACGTTCACTCCCATCCCCTTTTGGACCGCTTCCCACGGTACGAAATGCATGAAAATCGGCCTGTACACGGGGGAGGCACCCGCCTCGAAGACGAGACCGTCGGCAGAACCGCCGGGTCAAACCCGGCTGAGCTACCCGGCTTACAAGTCTCAAAGTCGGGTTGAGCAGTCACATTCACTCCCATCGACTTTTGGGCAACTTCCCACGGTTCGAAATGCACAAAATTCGGCCTGAACACGGGGGACGCTCCCCCCTCGAAGGCGAGGCCGTCGGCAGAACCGCCGGGTCAAACCCGGCTGAGCTACCCGGCTTAAAAGTCTCAAAGTCGGTATGAGCAGTCACATTCACCCCCATTCCCTTTTGGACCACTTCCCACGGTTGGAAATGCATGAAAATCGGCCTGGACACGGGGGAGGCTCCCCCCTCGATGACGAGACCGTCGGCAGAACCGCCGGAACAAACCCGGCTGAGCTACCCGGCTTACAAGTCTCAAAGTCGGTATGAGCAGACACGTCCACCCCCATTCCCTTTTGGACCACTTCCCACCGTTGGAAATGCACGAAAATCGGCCTGTACACGGGGGAGGCACCGGCCTCGAAGACGAGACCGTCGGCAGAACCGCCGGATCAAACCCGGCCGAGCTACCCGGGTTAGAAGCCTCAGAGTCGGGTTGAGCAGTCACATTCACCCCCATCCCCTTTTGAACCTCTTCCCACCGTTGGAAATGCACGAAAATCGGCCTGTACACGGGGGAGGCCCCCCTCTCGAAGACGAGACCGTCGGCAGACCCGACGGATCAAACCCGGCCGAGCTACACGGCTTACAAGTCTCGATGTCGGTATGAGCAGTCACGTCCACCCCCATTCCCTTTTGGACCACTTCCCACGGTACGAAATGCATGAAAATCGGCCTGTACACGGGGGAGGGAGCCGCCTCGAAGACGAGACCGTCGGCAGAACCGCCGGATCAAACCCGGCTGAGCTACCAGGCTCGGAAGCGCCAAAGTCGGTATGAGCAGTCACATTCACTCCCATCCCCTTTTGGGCCGCTTCCCACGGTTCGAAATGCACGAAAATCGGACTGAACACGGGGGAGGCTCCCCCCTCCAAAACGAGACCATCGGCAGAATCGACGGGTCAAACCCGGCCGAGCTACCCGGGTTAGAAGCCTCAGAGTCGGGTTGAGCAGTCACGTTCACTCCCATCCCCTTTTGGACCTCTTCCCACCGTTGGAAATGCACGAAAATCGGCCTGTACACGGGGGAGGGTCCGCCCTCGAAGGCGGGACCGTCGGCAGAACCGCCGGGTCAAACCCGGCTGAGCTACCCGGCTTACAAGTCTCAAAGCCGGGTTGAGCAGTCACGTCCACCCCCATTCCCTTTTGGACCACTTCCCACGGTTGGAAATGCACGAAAATCGGCCTGTACACGGGAGAGGCACCCGCCTCGAAGACGAGACCGTCGGCAGAACCGCCGGGTCAAACCCGGCTGAGCTACCCGGCTCGGAAGCGCCAAAGTCGGTATGAGCAGTCACGTTCACTCCCATCCCCTTTTGGACCGCTTCCCACGGTACGAAATGCATGAAAATCGGCCTGTACACGGGGGAGGCACCCGCCTCGAAGACGAGACCGTCGGCAGAACCGCCGGGTCAAACCCGGCTGAGCTACCCGGCTTACAAGTCTCAAAGTCGGGTTGAGCAGTCACATTCACTCCCATCGACTTTTGGGCAACTTCCCACGGTTCGAAATGCACAAAATTCGGCCTGAACACGGGGGACGCTCCCCCCTCGAAGGCGAGGCCGTCGGCAGAACCGCCGGGTCAAACCCGGCTGAGCTACCCGGCTTAAAAGTCTCAAAGTCGGTATGAGCAGTCACATTCACCCCCATTCCCTTTTGGACCACTTCCCACGGTTGGAAATGCATGAAAATCGGCCTGGACACGGGGGAGGCTCCCCCCTCGATGACGAGACCGTCGGCAGAACCGCCGGAACAAACCCGGCTGAGCTACCCGGCTTACAAGTCTCAAAGTCGGTATGAGCAGACACGTCCACCCCCATTCCCTTTTGGACCACTTCCCACCGTTGGAAATGCACGAAAATCGGCCTGTACACGGGGGAGGCACCGGCCTCGAAGACGAGACCGTCGGCAGAACCGCCGGATCAAACCCGGCCGAGCTACCCGGGTTAGAAGCCTCAGAGTCGGGTTGAGCAGTCACATTCACCCCCATCCCCTTTTGAACCTCTTCCCACCGTTGGAAATGCACGAAAATCGGCCTGTACACGGGGGAGGCCCCCCTCTCGAAGACGAGACCGTCGGCAGACCCGACGGATCAAACCCGGCCGAGCTACACGGCTTACAAGTCTCGATGTCGGTATGAGCAGTCACGTCCACCCCCATTCCCTTTTGGACCACTTCCCACGGTACGAAATGCATGAAAATCGGCCTGTACACGGGGGAGGGAGCCGCCTCGAAGACGAGACCGTCGGCAGAACCGCCGGATCAAACCCGGCTGAGCTACCAGGCTCGGAAGCGCCAAAGTCGGTATGAGCAGTCACATTCACTCCCATCCCCTTTTGGGCCGCTTCCCACGGTTCGAAATGCACGAAAATCGGACTGAACACGGGGGAGGCTCCCCCCTCCAAAACGAGACCATCGGCAGAATCGACGGGTCAAACCCGGCCGAGCTACCCGGGTTAGAAGCCTCAGAGTCGGGTTGAGCAGTCACGTTCACTCCCATCCCCTTTTGGACCTCTTCCCACCGTTGGAAATGCACGAAAATCGGCCTGTACACGGGGGAGGGTCCGCCCTCGAAGGCGGGACCGTCGGCAGAACCGCCGGGTCAAACCCGGCTGAGCTACCCGGCTTACAAGTCTCAAAGCCGGGTTGAGCAGTCACGTCCACCCCCATTCCCTTTTGGACCACTTCCCACGGTTGGAAATGCACGAAAATCGGCCTGTACACGGGAGAGGCACCCGCCTCGAAGACGAGACCGTCGGCAGAACCGCCGGGTCAAACCCGGCTGAGCTACCCGGCTCGGAAGCGCCAAAGTCGGTATGAGCAGTCACGTTCACTCCCATCCCCTTTTGGACCGCTTCCCACGGTACGAAATGCATGAAAATCGGCCTGTACACGGGGGAGGCACCCGCCTCGAAGACGAGACCGTCGGCAGAACCGCCGGGTCAAACCCGGCTGAGCTACCCGGCTTACAAGTCTCAAAGTCGGGTTGAGCAGTCACATTCACTCCCATCGACTTTTGGGCAACTTCCCACGGTTCGAAATGCACAAAATTCGGCCTGAACACGGGGGACGCTCCCCCCTCGAAGGCGAGGCCGTCGGCAGAACCGCCGGGTCAAACCCGGCTGAGCTACCCGGCTTAAAAGTCTCAAAGTCGGTATGAGCAGTCACATTCACCCCCATTCCCTTTTGGACCACTTCCCACGGTTGGAAATGCATGAAAATCGGCCTGGACACGGGGGAGGCTCCCCCCTCGATGACGAGACCGTCGGCAGAACCGCCGGAACAAACCCGGCTGAGCTACCCGGCTTACAAGTCTCAAAGTCGGTATGAGCAGACACGTCCACCCCCATTCCCTTTTGGACCACTTCCCACCGTTGGAAATGCACGAAAATCGGCCTGTACACGGGGGAGGCACCGGCCTCGAAGACGAGACCGTCGGCAGAACCGCCGGATCAAACCCGGCCGAGCTACCCGGGTTAGAAGCCTCAGAGTCGGGTTGAGCAGTCACATTCACCCCCATCCCCTTTTGAACCTCTTCCCACCGTTGGAAATGCACGAAAATCGGCCTGTACACGGGGGAGGCCCCCCTCTCGAAGACGAGACCGTCGGCAGACCCGCCGGATCAAACCCGGCCGAGCTACACGGCTTACAAGTCTCGATGTCGGTATGAGCAGTCACGTCCACCCCCATTCCCTTTTGGACCACTTCCCACGGTACGAAATGCATGAAAATCGGCCTGTACACGGGGGAGGGAGCCGCCTCGAAGACGAGACCGTCGGCAGAACCGCCGGATCAAACCCGGCTGAGCTACCAGGCTCGGAAGCGCCAAAGTCGGTATGAGCAGTCACATTCACTCCCATCCCCTTTTGGGCCGCTTCCCACGGTTCGAAATGCACGAAAATCGGACTGAACACGGGGGAGGCTCCCCCCTCCAAAACGAGACCATCGGCAGAATCGACGGGTCAAACCCGGCCGAGCTACCCGGGTTAGAAGCCTCAGAGTCGGGTTGAGCAGTCACGTTCACTCCCATCCCCTTTTGGACCTCTTCCCACCGTTGGAAATGCACGAAAATCGGCCTGTACACGGGGGAGGGTCCGCCCTCGAAGGCGGGACCGTCGGCAGAACCGCCGGGTCAAACCCGGCTGAGCTACCCGGCTTACAAGTCTCAAAGCCGGGTTGAGCAGTCACGTCCACCCCCATTCCCTTTTGGACCACTTCCCACGGTTGGAAATGCACGAAAATCGGCCTGTACACGGGAGAGGCACCCGCCTCGAAGACGAGACCGTCGGCAGAACCGCCGGGTCAAACCCGGCTGAGCTACCCGGCTCGGAAGCGCCAAAGTCGGTATGAGCAGTCACGTTCACTCCCATCCCCTTTTGGACCGCTTCCCACGGTACGAAATGCATGAAAATCGGCCTGTACACGGGGGAGGCACCCGCCTCGAAGACGAGACCGTCGGCAGAACCGCCGGGTCAAACCCGGCTGAGCTACCCGGCTTACAAGTCTCAAAGTCGGGTTGAGCAGTCACATTCACTCCCATCGACTTTTGGGCAACTTCCCACGGTTCGAAATGCACAAAATTCGGCCTGAACACGGGGGACGCTCCCCCCTCGAAGGCGAGGCCGTCGGCAGAACCGCCGGGTCAAACCCGGCTGAGCTACCCGGCTTAAAAGTCTCAAAGTCGGTATGAGCAGTCACATTCACCCCCATTCCCTTTTGGACCACTTCCCACGGTTGGAAATGCATGAAAATCGGCCTGGACACGGGGGAGGCTCCCCCCTCGATGACGAGACCGTCGGCAGAACCGCCGGAACAAACCCGGCTGAGCTACCCGGCTTACAAGTCTCAAAGTCGGTATGAGCAGACACGTCCACCCCCATTCCCTTTTGGACCACTTCCCACCGTTGGAAATGCACGAAAATCGGCCTGTACACGGGGGAGGCACCGGCCTCGAAGACGAGACCGTCGGCAGAACCGCCGGATCAAACCCGGCCGAGCTACCCGGGTTAGAAGCCTCAGAGTCGGGTTGAGCAGTCACATTCACCCCCATCCCCTTTTGAACCTCTTCCCACCGTTGGAAATGCACGAAAATCGGCCTGTACACGGGGGAGGCCCCCCTCTCGAAGACGAGACCGTCGGCAGACCCGACGGATCAAACCCGGCCGAGCTACACGGCTTACAAGTCTCGATGTCGGTATGAGCAGTCACGTCCACCCCCATTCCCTTTTGGACCACTTCCCACGGTACGAAATGCATGAAAATCGGCCTGTACACGGGGGAGGGAGCCGCCTCGAAGACGAGACCGTCGGCAGAACCGCCGGATCAAACCCGGCTGAGCTACCAGGCTCGGAAGCGCCAAAGTCGGTATGAGCAGTCACATTCACTCCCATCCCCTTTTGGGCCGCTTCCCACGGTTCGAAATGCACGAAAATCGGACTGAACACGGGGGAGGCTCCCCCCTCCAAAACGAGACCATCGGCAGAATCGACGGGTCAAACCCGGCCGAGCTACCCGGGTTAGAAGCCTCAGAGTCGGGTTGAGCAGTCACGTTCACTCCCATCCCCTTTTGGACCTCTTCCCACCGTTGGAAATGCACGAAAATCGGCCTGTACACGGGGGAGGGTCCGCCCTCGAAGGCGGGACCGTCGGCAGAACCGCCGGGTCAAACCCGGCTGAGCTACCCGGCTTACAAGTCTCAAAGCCGGGTTGAGCAGTCACGTCCACCCCCATTCCCTTTTGGACCACTTCCCACGGTTGGAAATGCACGAAAATCGGCCTGTACACGGGAGAGGCACCCGCCTCGAAGACGAGACCGTCGGCAGAACCGCCGGGTCAAACCCGGCTGAGCTACCCGGCTCGGAAGCGCCAAAGTCGGTATGAGCAGTCACGTTCACTCCCATCCCCTTTTGGACCGCTTCCCACGGTACGAAATGCATGAAAATCGGCCTGTACACGGGGGAGGCACCCGCCTCGAAGACGAGACCGTCGGCAGAACCGCCGGGTCAAACCCGGCTGAGCTACCAGGCTCGGAAGCGCCAAAGTCGGTATGAGCAGTCACATTCACTCCCATCCCCTTTTGGGCCGCTTCCCACGGTTCGAAATGCACGAAAATCGGACTGAACACGGGGGAGGCTCCCCCCTCCAAAACGAGACCATCGGCAGAATCGACGGGTCAAACCCGGCCGAGCTACCCGGGTTAGAAGCCTCAGAGTCGGGTTGAGCAGTCACGTTCACTCCCATCCCCTTTTGGACCTCTTCCCACCGTTGGAAATGCACGAAAATCGGCCTGTACACGGGGGAGGGTCCGCCCTCGAAGGCGGGACCGTCGGCAGAACCGCCGGGTCAAACCCGGCTGAGCTACCCGGCTTACAAGTCTCAAAGCCGGGTTGAGCAGTCACGTCCACCCCCATTCCCTTTTGGACCACTTCCCACGGTTGGAAATGCACGAAAATCGGCCTGTACACGGGAGAGGCACCCGCCTCGAAGACGAGACCGTCGGCAGAACCGCCGGGTCAAACCCGGCTGAGCTACCCGGCTCGGAAGCGCCAAAGTCGGTATGAGCAGTCACGTTCACTCCCATCCCCTTTTGGACCGCTTCCCACGGTACGAAATGCATGAAAATCGGCCTGTACACGGGGGAGGCACCCGCCTCGAAGACGAGACCGTCGGCAGAACCGCCGGGTCAAACCCGGCTGAGCTACCCGGCTTACAAGTCTCAAAGTCGGGTTGAGCAGTCACATTCACTCCCATCGACTTTTGGGCAACTTCCCACGGTTCGAAATGCACAAAATTCGGCCTGAACACGGGGGACGCTCCCCCCTCGAAGGCGAGGCCGTCGGCAGAACCGCCGGGTCAAACCCGGCTGAGCTACCCGGCTTAAAAGTCTCAAAGTCGGTATGAGCAGTCACATTCACCCCCATTCCCTTTTGGACCACTTCCCACGGTTGGAAATGCATGAAAATCGGCCTGGACACGGGGGAGGCTCCCCCCTCGATGACGAGACCGTCGGCAGAACCGCCGGAACAAACCCGGCTGAGCTACCCGGCTTACAAGTCTCAAAGTCGGTATGAGCAGACACGTCCACCCCCATTCCCTTTTGGACCACTTCCCACCGTTGGAAATGCACGAAAATCGGCCTGTACACGGGGGAGGCACCGGCCTCGAAGACGAGACCGTCGGCAGAACCGCCGGATCAAACCCGGCCGAGCTACCCGGGTTAGAAGCCTCAGAGTCGGGTTGAGCAGTCACATTCACCCCCATCCCCTTTTGAACCTCTTCCCACCGTTGGAAATGCACGAAAATCGGCCTGTACACGGGGGAGGCCCCCCTCTCGAAGACGAGACCGTCGGCAGACCCGACGGATCAAACCCGGCCGAGCTACACGGCTTACAAGTCTCGATGTCGGTATGAGCAGTCACGTCCACCCCCATTCCCTTTTGGACCACTTCCCACGGTACGAAATGCATGAAAATCGGCCTGTACACGGGGGAGGGAGCCGCCTCGAAGACGAGACCGTCGGCAGAACCGCCGGATCAAACCCGGCTGAGCTACCAGGCTCGGAAGCGCCAAAGTCGGTATGAGCAGTCACATTCACTCCCATCCCCTTTTGGGCCGCTTCCCACGGTTCGAAATGCACGAAAATCGGACTGAACACGGGGGAGGCTCCCCCCTCCAAAACGAGACCATCGGCAGAATCGACGGGTCAAACCCGGCCGAGCTACCCGGGTTAGAAGCCTCAGAGTCGGGTTGAGCAGTCACGTTCACTCCCATCCCCTTTTGGACCTCTTCCCACCGTTGGAAATGCACGAAAATCGGCCTGTACACGGGGGAGGGTCCGCCCTCGAAGGCGGGACCGTCGGCAGAACCGCCGGGTCAAACCCGGCTGAGCTACCCGGCTTACAAGTCTCAAAGCCGGGTTGAGCAGTCACGTCCACCCCCATTCCCTTTTGGACCACTTCCCACGGTTGGAAATGCACGAAAATCGGCCTGTACACGGGAGAGGCACCCGCCTCGAAGACGAGACCGTCGGCAGAACCGCCGGGTCAAACCCGGCTGAGCTACCCGGCTCGGAAGCGCCAAAGTCGGTATGAGCAGTCACGTTCACTCCCATCCCCTTTTGGACCGCTTCCCACGGTACGAAATGCATGAAAATCGGCCTGTACACGGGGGAGGCACCCGCCTCGAAGACGAGACCGTCGGCAGAACCGCCGGGTCAAACCCGGCTGAGCTACCCGGCTTACAAGTCTCAAAGTCGGGTTGAGCAGTCACATTCACTCCCATCGACTTTTGGGCAACTTCCCACGGTTCGAAATGCACAAAATTCGGCCTGAACACGGGGGACGCTCCCCCCTCGAAGGCGAGGCCGTCGGCAGAACCGCCGGGTCAAACCCGGCTGAGCTACCCGGCTTAAAAGTCTCAAAGTCGGTATGAGCAGTCACATTCACCCCCATTCCCTTTTGGACCACTTCCCACGGTTGGAAATGCATGAAAATCGGCCTGGACACGGGGGAGGCTCCCCCCTCGATGACGAGACCGTCGGCAGAACCGCCGGAACAAACCCGGCTGAGCTACCCGGCTTACAAGTCTCAAAGTCGGTATGAGCAGACACGTCCACCCCCATTCCCTTTTGGACCACTTCCCACCGTTGGAAATGCACGAAAATCGGCCTGTACACGGGGGAGGCACCGGCCTCGAAGACGAGACCGTCGGCAGAACCGCCGGATCAAACCCGGCCGAGCTACCCGGGTTAGAAGCCTCAGAGTCGGGTTGAGCAGTCACATTCACCCCCATCCCCTTTTGAACCTCTTCCCACCGTTGGAAATGCACGAAAATCGGCCTGTACACGGGGGAGGCCCCCCTCTCGAAGACGAGACCGTCGGCAGACCCGACGGATCAAACCCGGCCGAGCTACACGGCTTACAAGTCTCGATGTCGGTATGAGCAGTCACGTCCACCCCCATTCCCTTTTGGACCACTTCCCACGGTACGAAATGCATGAAAATCGGCCTGTACACGGGGGAGGGAGCCGCCTCGAAGACGAGACCGTCGGCAGAACCGCCGGATCAAACCCGGCTGAGCTACCAGGCTCGGAAGCGCCAAAGTCGGTATGAGCAGTCACATTCACTCCCATCCCCTTTTGGGCCGCTTCCCACGGTTCGAAATGCACGAAAATCGGACTGAACACGGGGGAGGCTCCCCCCTCCAAAACGAGACCATCGGCAGAATCGACGGGTCAAACCCGGCCGAGCTACCCGGGTTAGAAGCCTCAGAGTCGGGTTGAGCAGTCACGTTCACTCCCATCCCCTTTTGGACCTCTTCCCACCGTTGGAAATGCACGAAAATCGGCCTGTACACGGGGGAGGGTCCGCCCTCGAAGGCGGGACCGTCGGCAGAACCGCCGGGTCAAACCCGGCTGAGCTACCCGGCTTACAAGTCTCAAAGCCGGGTTGAGCAGTCACGTCCACCCCCATTCCCTTTTGGACCACTTCCCACGGTTGGAAATGCACGAAAATCGGCCTGTACACGGGAGAGGCACCCGCCTCGAAGACGAGACCGTCGGCAGAACCGCCGGGTCAAACCCGGCTGAGCTACCCGGCTCGGAAGCGCCAAAGTCGGTATGAGCAGTCACGTTCACTCCCATCCCCTTTTGGACCGCTTCCCACGGTACGAAATGCATGAAAATCGGCCTGTACACGGGGGAGGCACCCGCCTCGAAGACGAGACCGTCGGCAGAACCGCCGGGTCAAACCCGGCTGAGCTACCCGGCTTACAAGTCTCAAAGTCGGGTTGAGCAGTCACATTCACTCCCATCGACTTTTGGGCAACTTCCCACGGTTCGAAATGCACAAAATTCGGCCTGAACACGGGGGACGCTCCCCCCTCGAAGGCGAGGCCGTCGGCAGAACCGCCGGGTCAAACCCGGCTGAGCTACCCGGCTTAAAAGTCTCAAAGTCGGTATGAGCAGTCACATTCACCCCCATTCCCTTTTGGACCACTTCCCACGGTTGGAAATGCATGAAAATCGGCCTGGACACGGGGGAGGCTCCCCCCTCGATGACGAGACCGTCGGCAGAACCGCCGGAACAAACCCGGCTGAGCTACCCGGCTTACAAGTCTCAAAGTCGGTATGAGCAGACACGTCCACCCCCATTCCCTTTTGGACCACTTCCCACCGTTGGAAATGCACGAAAATCGGCCTGTACACGGGGGAGGCACCGGCCTCGAAGACGAGACCGTCGGCAGAACCGCCGGATCAAACCCGGCCGAGCTACCCGGGTTAGAAGCCTCAGAGTCGGGTTGAGCAGTCACATTCACCCCCATCCCCTTTTGAACCTCTTCCCACCGTTGGAAATGCACGAAAATCGGCCTGTACACGGGGGAGGCCCCCCTCTCGAAGACGAGACCGTCGGCAGACCCGCCGGATCAAACCCGGCCGAGCTACACGGCTTACAAGTCTCGATGTCGGTATGAGCAGTCACGTCCACCCCCATTCCCTTTTGGACCACTTCCCACGGTACGAAATGCATGAAAATCGGCCTGTACACGGGGGAGGGAGCCGCCTCGAAGACGAGACCGTCGGCAGAACCGCCGGATCAAACCCGGCTGAGCTACCAGGCTCGGAAGCGCCAAAGTCGGTATGAGCAGTCACATTCACTCCCATCCCCTTTTGGGCCGCTTCCCACGGTTCGAAATGCACGAAAATCGGACTGAACACGGGGGAGGCTCCCCCCTCCAAAACGAGACCATCGGCAGAATCGACGGGTCAAACCCGGCCGAGCTACCCGGGTTAGAAGCCTCAGAGTCGGGTTGAGCAGTCACGTTCACTCCCATCCCCTTTTGGACCTCTTCCCACCGTTGGAAATGCACGAAAATCGGCCTGTACACGGGGGAGGGTCCGCCCTCGAAGGCGGGACCGTCGGCAGAACCGCCGGGTCAAACCCGGCTGAGCTACCCGGCTTACAAGTCTCAAAGCCGGGTTGAGCAGTCACGTCCACCCCCATTCCCTTTTGGACCACTTCCCACGGTTGGAAATGCACGAAAATCGGCCTGTACACGGGAGAGGCACCCGCCTCGAAGACGAGACCGTCGGCAGAACCGCCGGGTCAAACCCGGCTGAGCTACCCGGCTCGGAAGCGCCAAAGTCGGTATGAGCAGTCACGTTCACTCCCATCCCCTTTTGGACCGCTTCCCACGGTACGAAATGCATGAAAATCGGCCTGTACACGGGGGAGGCACCCGCCTCGAAGACGAGACCGTCGGCAGAACCGCCGGGTCAAACCCGGCTGAGCTACCCGGCTTACAAGTCTCAAAGTCGGGTTGAGCAGTCACATTCACTCCCATCGACTTTTGGGCAACTTCCCACGGTTCGAAATGCACAAAATTCGGCCTGAACACGGGGGACGCTCCCCCCTCGAAGGCGAGGCCGTCGGCAGAACCGCCGGGTCAAACCCGGCTGAGCTACCCGGCTTAAAAGTCTCAAAGTCGGTATGAGCAGTCACATTCACCCCCATTCCCTTTTGGACCACTTCCCACGGTTGGAAATGCATGAAAATCGGCCTGGACACGGGGGAGGCTCCCCCCTCGATGACGAGACCGTCGGCAGAACCGCCGGAACAAACCCGGCTGAGCTACCCGGCTTACAAGTCTCAAAGTCGGTATGAGCAGACACGTCCACCCCCATTCCCTTTTGGACCACTTCCCACCGTTGGAAATGCACGAAAATCGGCCTGTACACGGGGGAGGCACCGGCCTCGAAGACGAGACCGTCGGCAGAACCGCCGGATCAAACCCGGCCGAGCTACCCGGGTTAGAAGCCTCAGAGTCGGGTTGAGCAGTCACATTCACCCCCATCCCCTTTTGAACCTCTTCCCACCGTTGGAAATGCACGAAAATCGGCCTGTACACGGGGGAGGCCCCCCTCTCGAAGACGAGACCGTCGGCAGACCCGACGGATCAAACCCGGCCGAGCTACACGGCTTACAAGTCTCGATGTCGGTATGAGCAGTCACGTCCACCCCCATTCCCTTTTGGACCACTTCCCACGGTACGAAATGCATGAAAATCGGCCTGTACACGGGGGAGGGAGCCGCCTCGAAGACGAGACCGTCGGCAGAACCGCCGGATCAAACCCGGCTGAGCTACCAGGCTCGGAAGCGCCAAAGTCGGTATGAGCAGTCACATTCACTCCCATCCCCTTTTGGGCCGCTTCCCACGGTTCGAAATGCACGAAAATCGGACTGAACACGGGGGAGGCTCCCCCCTCCAAAACGAGACCATCGGCAGAATCGACGGGTCAAACCCGGCCGAGCTACCCGGGTTAGAAGCCTCAGAGTCGGGTTGAGCAGTCACGTTCACTCCCATCCCCTTTTGGACCTCTTCCCACCGTTGGAAATGCACGAAAATCGGCCTGTACACGGGGGAGGGTCCGCCCTCGAAGGCGGGACCGTCGGCAGAACCGCCGGGTCAAACCCGGCTGAGCTACCCGGCTTACAAGTCTCAAAGCCGGGTTGAGCAGTCACGTCCACCCCCATTCCCTTTTGGACCACTTCCCACGGTTGGAAATGCACGAAAATCGGCCTGTACACGGGAGAGGCACCCGCCTCGAAGACGAGACCGTCGGCAGAACCGCCGGGTCAAACCCGGCTGAGCTACCCGGCTCGGAAGCGCCAAAGTCGGTATGAGCAGTCACGTTCACTCCCATCCCCTTTTGGACCGCTTCCCACGGTACGAAATGCATGAAAATCGGCCTGTACACGGGGGAGGCACCCGCCTCGAAGACGAGACCGTCGGCAGAACCGCCGGGTCAAACCCGGCTGAGCTACCAGGCTCGGAAGCGCCAAAGTCGGTATGAGCAGTCACATTCACTCCCATCCCCTTTTGGGCCGCTTCCCACGGTTCGAAATGCACGAAAATCGGACTGAACACGGGGGAGGCTCCCCCCTCCAAAACGAGACCATCGGCAGAATCGACGGGTCAAACCCGGCCGAGCTACCCGGGTTAGAAGCCTCAGAGTCGGGTTGAGCAGTCACGTTCACTCCCATCCCCTTTTGGACCTCTTCCCACCGTTGGAAATGCACGAAAATCGGCCTGTACACGGGGGAGGGTCCGCCCTCGAAGGCGGGACCGTCGGCAGAACCGCCGGGTCAAACCCGGCTGAGCTACCCGGCTTACAAGTCTCAAAGCCGGGTTGAGCAGTCACGTCCACCCCCATTCCCTTTTGGACCACTTCCCACGGTTGGAAATGCACGAAAATCGGCCTGTACACGGGAGAGGCACCCGCCTCGAAGACGAGACCGTCGGCAGAACCGCCGGGTCAAACCCGGCTGAGCTACCCGGCTCGGAAGCGCCAAAGTCGGTATGAGCAGTCACGTTCACTCCCATCCCCTTTTGGACCGCTTCCCACGGTACGAAATGCATGAAAATCGGCCTGTACACGGGGGAGGCACCCGCCTCGAAGACGAGACCGTCGGCAGAACCGCCGGGTCAAACCCGGCTGAGCTACCCGGCTTACAAGTCTCAAAGTCGGGTTGAGCAGTCACATTCACTCCCATCGACTTTTGGGCAACTTCCCACGGTTCGAAATGCACAAAATTCGGCCTGAACACGGGGGACGCTCCCCCCTCGAAGGCGAGGCCGTCGGCAGAACCGCCGGGTCAAACCCGGCTGAGCTACCCGGCTTAAAAGTCTCAAAGTCGGTATGAGCAGTCACATTCACCCCCATTCCCTTTTGGACCACTTCCCACGGTTGGAAATGCATGAAAATCGGCCTGGACACGGGGGAGGCTCCCCCCTCGATGACGAGACCGTCGGCAGAACCGCCGGAACAAACCCGGCTGAGCTACCCGGCTTACAAGTCTCAAAGTCGGTATGAGCAGACACGTCCACCCCCATTCCCTTTTGGACCACTTCCCACCGTTGGAAATGCACGAAAATCGGCCTGTACACGGGGGAGGCACCGGCCTCGAAGACGAGACCGTCGGCAGAACCGCCGGATCAAACCCGGCCGAGCTACCCGGGTTAGAAGCCTCAGAGTCGGGTTGAGCAGTCACATTCACCCCCATCCCCTTTTGAACCTCTTCCCACCGTTGGAAATGCACGAAAATCGGCCTGTACACGGGGGAGGCCCCCCTCTCGAAGACGAGACCGTCGGCAGACCCGCCGGATCAAACCCGGCCGAGCTACACGGCTTACAAGTCTCGATGTCGGTATGAGCAGTCACGTCCACCCCCATTCCCTTTTGGACCACTTCCCACGGTACGAAATGCATGAAAATCGGCCTGTACACGGGGGAGGGAGCCGCCTCGAAGACGAGACCGTCGGCAGAACCGCCGGATCAAACCCGGCTGAGCTACCAGGCTCGGAAGCGCCAAAGTCGGTATGAGCAGTCACATTCACTCCCATCCCCTTTTGGGCCGCTTCCCACGGTTCGAAATGCACGAAAATCGGACTGAACACGGGGGAGGCTCCCCCCTCCAAAACGAGACCATCGGCAGAATCGACGGGTCAAACCCGGCCGAGCTACCCGGGTTAGAAGCCTCAGAGTCGGGTTGAGCAGTCACGTTCACTCCCATCCCCTTTTGGACCTCTTCCCACCGTTGGAAATGCACGAAAATCGGCCTGTACACGGGGGAGGGTCCGCCCTCGAAGGCGGGACCGTCGGCAGAACCGCCGGGTCAAACCCGGCTGAGCTACCCGGCTTACAAGTCTCAAAGCCGGGTTGAGCAGTCACGTCCACCCCCATTCCCTTTTGGACCACTTCCCACGGTTGGAAATGCACGAAAATCGGCCTGTACACGGGAGAGGCACCCGCCTCGAAGACGAGACCGTCGGCAGAACCGCCGGGTCAAACCCGGCTGAGCTACCCGGCTCGGAAGCGCCAAAGTCGGTATGAGCAGTCACGTTCACTCCCATCCCCTTTTGGACCGCTTCCCACGGTACGAAATGCATGAAAATCGGCCTGTACACGGGGGAGGCACCCGCCTCGAAGACGAGACCGTCGGCAGAACCGCCGGGTCAAACCCGGCTGAGCTACCCGGCTTACAAGTCTCAAAGTCGGGTTGAGCAGTCACATTCACTCCCATCGACTTTTGGGCAACTTCCCACGGTTCGAAATGCACAAAATTCGGCCTGAACACGGGGGACGCTCCCCCCTCGAAGGCGAGGCCGTCGGCAGAACCGCCGGGTCAAACCCGGCTGAGCTACCCGGCTTAAAAGTCTCAAAGTCGGTATGAGCAGTCACATTCACCCCCATTCCCTTTTGGACCACTTCCCACGGTTGGAAATGCATGAAAATCGGCCTGGACACGGGGGAGGCTCCCCCCTCGATGACGAGACCGTCGGCAGAACCGCCGGAACAAACCCGGCTGAGCTACCCGGCTTACAAGTCTCAAAGTCGGTATGAGCAGACACGTCCACCCCCATTCCCTTTTGGACCACTTCCCACCGTTGGAAATGCACGAAAATCGGCCTGTACACGGGGGAGGCACCGGCCTCGAAGACGAGACCGTCGGCAGAACCGCCGGATCAAACCCGGCCGAGCTACCCGGGTTAGAAGCCTCAGAGTCGGGTTGAGCAGTCACATTCACCCCCATCCCCTTTTGAACCTCTTCCCACCGTTGGAAATGCACGAAAATCGGCCTGTACACGGGGGAGGCCCCCCTCTCGAAGACGAGACCGTCGGCAGACCCGACGGATCAAACCCGGCCGAGCTACACGGCTTACAAGTCTCGATGTCGGTATGAGCAGTCACGTCCACCCCCATTCCCTTTTGGACCACTTCCCACGGTACGAAATGCATGAAAATCGGCCTGTACACGGGGGAGGG
Source organism: Chiloscyllium punctatum (assembly GCF_047496795.1). NCBI lineage: Eukaryota > Metazoa > Chordata > Chondrichthyes > Orectolobiformes > Hemiscylliidae > Chiloscyllium > Chiloscyllium punctatum. Next base: position 19,784 of record NW_027311025.1, on the reverse strand, counting down.
AGCCGCCTCGAAGACGAGACCGTCGGCAGAACCGCCGGATCAAACCCGGCTGAGCTACCAGGCTCGGAAGCGCCAAAGTCGGTATGAGCAGTCACATTCACTCCCATCCCCTTTTGGGCCGCTTCCCACGGTTCGAAATGCACGAAAATCGGACTGAACACGGGGGAGGCTCCCCCCTCCAAAACGAGACCATCGGCAGAATCGACGGGTCAAACCCGGCCGAGCTACCCGGGTTAGAAGCCTCAGAGTCGGGTTGAGCAGTCACGTTCACTCCCATCCCCTTTTGGACCTCTTCCCACCGTTGGAAATGCACGAAAATCGGCCTGTACACGGGGGAGGGTCCGCCCTCGAAGGCGGGACCGTCGGCAGAACCGCCGGGTCAAACCCGGCTGAGCTACCCGGCTTACAAGTCTCAAAGCCGGGTTGAGCAGTCACGTCCACCCCCATTCCCTTTTGGACCACTTCCCACGGTTGGAAATGCACGAAAATCGGCCTGTACACGGGAGAGGCACCCGCCTCGAAGACGAGACCGTCGGCAGAACCGCCGGGTCAAACCCGGCTGAGCTACCCGGCTCGGAAGCGCCAAAGTCGGTATGAGCAGTCACGTTCACTCCCATCCCCTTTTGGACCGCTTCCCACGGTACGAAATGCATGAAAATCGGCCTGTACACGGGGGAGGCACCCGCCTCGAAGACGAGACCGTCGGCAGAACCGCCGGGTCAAACCCGGCTGAGCTACCCGGCTTACAAGTCTCAAAGTCGGGTTGAGCAGTCACATTCACTCCCATCGACTTTTGGGCAACTTCCCACGGTTCGAAATGCACAAAATTCGGCCTGAACACGGGGGACGCTCCCCCCTCGAAGGCGAGGCCGTCGGCAGAACCGCCGGGTCAAACCCGGCTGAGCTACCCGGCTTAAAAGTCTCAAAGTCGGTATGAGCAGTCACATTCACCCCCATTCCCTTTTGGACCACTTCCCACGGTTGGAAATGCATGAAAATCGGCCTGGACACGGGGGAGGCTCCCCCCTCGATGACGAGACCGTCGGCAGAACCGCCGGAACAAACCCGGCTGAGCTACCCGGCTTACAAGTCTCAAAGTCGGTATGAGCAGACACGTCCACCCCCATTCCCTTTTGGACCACTTCCCACCGTTGGAAATGCACGAAAATCGGCCTGTACACGGGGGAGGCACCGGCCTCGAAGACGAGACCGTCGGCAGAACCGCCGGATCAAACCCGGCCGAGCTACCCGGGTTAGAAGCCTCAGAGTCGGGTTGAGCAGTCACATTCACCCCCATCCCCTTTTGAACCTCTTCCCACCGTTGGAAATGCACGAAAATCGGCCTGTACACGGGAGAGGCACCCGCCTCGAAGACGAGACCGTCGGCAGAACCGCCGGGTCAAACCCGGCTGAGCTACCCGGCTCGGAAGCGCCAAAGTCGGTATGAGCAGTCACGTTCACTCCCATCCCCTTTTGGACCGCTTCCCACGGTACGAAATGCATGAAAATCGGCCTGTACACGGGGGAGGCACCCGCCTCGAAGACGAGACCGTCGGCAGAACCGCCGGGTCAAACCCGGCTGAGCTACCAGGCTCGGAAGCGCCAAAGTCGGTATGAGCAGTCACATTCACTCCCATCCCCTTTTGGGCCGCTTCCCACGGTTCGAAATGCACGAAAATCGGACTGAACACGGGGGAGGCTCCCCCCTCCAAAACGAGACCATCGGCAGAATCGACGGGTCAAACCCGGCCGAGCTACCCGGGTTAGAAGCCTCAGAGTCGGGTTGAGCAGTCACGTTCACTCCCATCCCCTTTTGGACCTCTTCCCACCGTTGGAAATGCACGAAAATCGGCCTGTACACGGGGGAGGGTCCGCCCTCGAAGGCGGGACCGTCGGCAGAACCGCCGGGTCAAACCCGGCTGAGCTACCCGGCTTACAAGTCTCAAAGCCGGGTTGAGCAGTCACGTCCACCCCCATTCCCTTTTGGACCACTTCCCACGGTTGGAAATGCACGAAAATCGGCCTGTACACGGGAGAGGCACCCGCCTCGAAGACGAGACCGTCGGCAGAACCGCCGGGTCAAACCCGGCTGAGCTACCCGGCTCGGAAGCGCCAAAGTCGGTATGAGCAGTCACGTTCACTCCCATCCCCTTTTGGACCGCTTCCCACGGTACGAAATGCATGAAAATCGGCCTGTACACGGGGGAGGCACCCGCCTCGAAGACGAGACCGTCGGCAGAACCGCCGGGTCAAACCCGGCTGAGCTACCAGGCTCGGAAGCGCCAAAGTCGGTATGAGCAGTCACATTCACTCCCATCCCCTTTTGGGCCGCTTCCCACGGTTCGAAATGCACGAAAATCGGACTGAACACGGGGGAGGCTCCCCCCTCCAAAACGAGACCATCGGCAGAATCGACGGGTCAAACCCGGCCGAGCTACCCGGGTTAGAAGCCTCAGAGTCGGGTTGAGCAGTCACGTTCACTCCCATCCCCTTTTGGACCTCTTCCCACCGTTGGAAATGCACGAAAATCGGCCTGTACACGGGGGAGGGTCCGCCCTCGAAGGCGGGACCGTCGGCAGAACCGCCGGGTCAAACCCGGCTGAGCTACCCGGCTTACAAGTCTCAAAGCCGGGTTGAGCAGTCACGTCCACCCCCATTCCCTTTTGGACCACTTCCCACGGTTGGAAATGCACGAAAATCGGCCTGTACACGGGAGAGGCACCCGCCTCGAAGACGAGACCGTCGGCAGAACCGCCGGGTCAAACCCGGCTGAGCTACCCGGCTCGGAAGCGCCAAAGTCGGTATGAGCAGTCACGTTCACTCCCATCCCCTTTTGGACCGCTTCCCACGGTACGAAATGCATGAAAATCGGCCTGTACACGGGGGAGGCACCCGCCTCGAAGACGAGACCGTCGGCAGAACCGCCGGGTCAAACCCGGCTGAGCTACCCGGCTTACAAGTCTCAAAGTCGGGTTGAGCAGTCACATTCACTCCCATCGACTTTTGGGCAACTTCCCACGGTTCGAAATGCACAAAATTCGGCCTGAACACGGGGGACGCTCCCCCCTCGAAGGCGAGGCCGTCGGCAGAACCGCCGGGTCAAACCCGGCTGAGCTACCCGGCTTAAAAGTCTCAAAGTCGGTATGAGCAGTCACATTCACCCCCATTCCCTTTTGGACCACTTCCCACGGTTGGAAATGCATGAAAATCGGCCTGGACACGGGGGAGGCTCCCCCCTCGATGACGAGACCGTCGGCAGAACCGCCGGAACAAACCCGGCTGAGCTACCCGGCTTACAAGTCTCAAAGTCGGTATGAGCAGACACGTCCACCCCCATTCCCTTTTGGACCACTTCCCACCGTTGGAAATGCACGAAAATCGGCCTGTACACGGGGGAGGCACCGGCCTCGAAGACGAGACCGTCGGCAGAACCGCCGGATCAAACCCGGCCGAGCTACCCGGGTTAGAAGCCTCAGAGTCGGGTTGAGCAGTCACATTCACCCCCATCCCCTTTTGAACCTCTTCCCACCGTTGGAAATGCACGAAAATCGGCCTGTACACGGGGGAGGCCCCCCTCTCGAAGACGAGACCGTCGGCAGACCCGCCGGATCAAACCCGGCCGAGCTACACGGCTTACAAGTCTCGATGTCGGTATGAGCAGTCACGTCCACCCCCATTCCCTTTTGGACCACTTCCCACGGTACGAAATGCATGAAAATCGGCCTGTACACGGGGGAGGGAGCCGCCTCGAAGACGAGACCGTCGGCAGAACCGCCGGATCAAACCCGGCTGAGCTACCAGGCTCGGAAGCGCCAAAGTCGGTATGAGCAGTCACATTCACTCCCATCCCCTTTTGGGCCGCTTCCCACGGTTCGAAATGCACGAAAATCGGACTGAACACGGGGGAGGCTCCCCCCTCCAAAACGAGACCATCGGCAGAATCGACGGGTCAAACCCGGCCGAGCTACCCGGGTTAGAAGCCTCAGAGTCGGGTTGAGCAGTCACGTTCACTCCCATCCCCTTTTGGACCTCTTCCCACCGTTGGAAATGCACGAAAATCGGCCTGTACACGGGGGAGGGTCCGCCCTCGAAGGCGGGACCGTCGGCAGAACCGCCGGGTCAAACCCGGCTGAGCTACCCGGCTTACAAGTCTCAAAGCCGGGTTGAGCAGTCACGTCCACCCCCATTCCCTTTTGGACCACTTCCCACGGTTGGAAATGCACGAAAATCGGCCTGTACACGGGAGAGGCACCCGCCTCGAAGACGAGACCGTCGGCAGAACCGCCGGGTCAAACCCGGCTGAGCTACCCGGCTCGGAAGCGCCAAAGTCGGTATGAGCAGTCACGTTCACTCCCATCCCCTTTTGGACCGCTTCCCACGGTACGAAATGCATGAAAATCGGCCTGTACACGGGGGAGGCACCCGCCTCGAAGACGAGACCGTCGGCAGAACCGCCGGGTCAAACCCGGCTGAGCTACCCGGCTTACAAGTCTCAAAGTCGGGTTGAGCAGTCACATTCACTCCCATCGACTTTTGGGCAACTTCCCACGGTTCGAAATGCACAAAATTCGGCCTGAACACGGGGGACGCTCCCCCCTCGAAGGCGAGGCCGTCGGCAGAACCGCCGGGTCAAACCCGGCTGAGCTACCCGGCTTAAAAGTCTCAAAGTCGGTATGAGCAGTCACATTCACCCCCATTCCCTTTTGGACCACTTCCCACGGTTGGAAATGCATGAAAATCGGCCTGGACACGGGGGAGGCTCCCCCCTCGATGACGAGACCGTCGGCAGAACCGCCGGAACAAACCCGGCTGAGCTACCCGGCTTACAAGTCTCAAAGTCGGTATGAGCAGACACGTCCACCCCCATTCCCTTTTGGACCACTTCCCACCGTTGGAAATGCACGAAAATCGGCCTGTACACGGGGGAGGCACCGGCCTCGAAGACGAGACCGTCGGCAGAACCGCCGGATCAAACCCGGCCGAGCTACCCGGGTTAGAAGCCTCAGAGTCGGGTTGAGCAGTCACATTCACCCCCATCCCCTTTTGAACCTCTTCCCACCGTTGGAAATGCACGAAAATCGGCCTGTACACGGGGGAGGCCCCCCTCTCGAAGACGAGACCGTCGGCAGACCCGACGGATCAAACCCGGCCGAGCTACACGGCTTACAAGTCTCGATGTCGGTATGAGCAGTCACGTCCACCCCCATTCCCTTTTGGACCACTTCCCACGGTACGAAATGCATGAAAATCGGCCTGTACACGGGGGAGGGAGCCGCCTCGAAGACGAGACCGTCGGCAGAACCGCCGGATCAAACCCGGCTGAGCTACCAGGCTCGGAAGCGCCAAAGTCGGTATGAGCAGTCACATTCACTCCCATCCCCTTTTGGGCCGCTTCCCACGGTTCGAAATGCACGAAAATCGGACTGAACACGGGGGAGGCTCCCCCCTCCAAAACGAGACCATCGGCAGAATCGACGGGTCAAACCCGGCCGAGCTACCCGGGTTAGAAGCCTCAGAGTCGGGTTGAGCAGTCACGTTCACTCCCATCCCCTTTTGGACCTCTTCCCACCGTTGGAAATGCACGAAAATCGGCCTGTACACGGGGGAGGGTCCGCCCTCGAAGGCGGGACCGTCGGCAGAACCGCCGGGTCAAACCCGGCTGAGCTACCCGGCTTACAAGTCTCAAAGCCGGGTTGAGCAGTCACGTCCACCCCCATTCCCTTTTGGACCACTTCCCACGGTTGGAAATGCACGAAAATCGGCCTGTACACGGGAGAGGCACCCGCCTCGAAGACGAGACCGTCGGCAGAACCGCCGGGTCAAACCCGGCTGAGCTACCCGGCTCGGAAGCGCCAAAGTCGGTATGAGCAGTCACGTTCACTCCCATCCCCTTTTGGACCGCTTCCCACGGTACGAAATGCATGAAAATCGGCCTGTACACGGGGGAGGCACCCGCCTCGAAGACGAGACCGTCGGCAGAACCGCCGGGTCAAACCCGGCTGAGCTACCCGGCTTACAAGTCTCAAAGTCGGGTTGAGCAGTCACATTCACTCCCATCGACTTTTGGGCAACTTCCCACGGTTCGAAATGCACAAAATTCGGCCTGAACACGGGGGACGCTCCCCCCTCGAAGGCGAGGCCGTCGGCAGAACCGCCGGGTCAAACCCGGCTGAGCTACCCGGCTTAAAAGTCTCAAAGTCGGTATGAGCAGTCACATTCACCCCCATTCCCTTTTGGACCACTTCCCACGGTTGGAAATGCATGAAAATCGGCCTGGACACGGGGGAGGCTCCCCCCTCGATGACGAGACCGTCGGCAGAACCGCCGGAACAAACCCGGCTGAGCTACCCGGCTTACAAGTCTCAAAGTCGGTATGAGCAGACACGTCCACCCCCATTCCCTTTTGGACCACTTCCCACCGTTGGAAATGCACGAAAATCGGCCTGTACACGGGGGAGGCACCGGCCTCGAAGACGAGACCGTCGGCAGAACCGCCGGATCAAACCCGGCCGAGCTACCCGGGTTAGAAGCCTCAGAGTCGGGTTGAGCAGTCACATTCACCCCCATCCCCTTTTGAACCTCTTCCCACCGTTGGAAATGCACGAAAATCGGCCTGTACACGGGGGAGGCCCCCCTCTCGAAGACGAGACCGTCGGCAGACCCGCCGGATCAAACCCGGCCGAGCTACACGGCTTACAAGTCTCGATGTCGGTATGAGCAGTCACGTCCACCCCCATTCCCTTTTGGACCACTTCCCACGGTACGAAATGCATGAAAATCGGCCTGTACACGGGGGAGGGAGCCGCCTCGAAGACGAGACCGTCGGCAGAACCGCCGGATCAAACCCGGCTGAGCTACCAGGCTCGGAAGCGCCAAAGTCGGTATGAGCAGTCACATTCACTCCCATCCCCTTTTGGGCCGCTTCCCACGGTTCGAAATGCACGAAAATCGGACTGAACACGGGGGAGGCTCCCCCCTCCAAAACGAGACCATCGGCAGAATCGACGGGTCAAACCCGGCCGAGCTACCCGGGTTAGAAGCCTCAGAGTCGGGTTGAGCAGTCACGTTCACTCCCATCCCCTTTTGGACCTCTTCCCACCGTTGGAAATGCACGAAAATCGGCCTGTACACGGGGGAGGGTCCGCCCTCGAAGGCGGGACCGTCGGCAGAACCGCCGGGTCAAACCCGGCTGAGCTACCCGGCTTACAAGTCTCAAAGCCGGGTTGAGCAGTCACGTCCACCCCCATTCCCTTTTGGACCACTTCCCACGGTTGGAAATGCACGAAAATCGGCCTGTACACGGGAGAGGCACCCGCCTCGAAGACGAGACCGTCGGCAGAACCGCCGGGTCAAACCCGGCTGAGCTACCCGGCTCGGAAGCGCCAAAGTCGGTATGAGCAGTCACGTTCACTCCCATCCCCTTTTGGACCGCTTCCCACGGTACGAAATGCATGAAAATCGGCCTGTACACGGGGGAGGCACCCGCCTCGAAGACGAGACCGTCGGCAGAACCGCCGGGTCAAACCCGGCTGAGCTACCCGGCTTACAAGTCTCAAAGTCGGGTTGAGCAGTCACATTCACTCCCATCGACTTTTGGGCAACTTCCCACGGTTCGAAATGCACAAAATTCGGCCTGAACACGGGGGACGCTCCCCCCTCGAAGGCGAGGCCGTCGGCAGAACCGCCGGGTCAAACCCGGCTGAGCTACCCGGCTTAAAAGTCTCAAAGTCGGTATGAGCAGTCACATTCACCCCCATTCCCTTTTGGACCACTTCCCACGGTTGGAAATGCATGAAAATCGGCCTGGACACGGGGGAGGCTCCCCCCTCGATGACGAGACCGTCGGCAGAACCGCCGGAACAAACCCGGCTGAGCTACCCGGCTTACAAGTCTCAAAGTCGGTATGAGCAGACACGTCCACCCCCATTCCCTTTTGGACCACTTCCCACCGTTGGAAATGCACGAAAATCGGCCTGTACACGGGGGAGGCACCGGCCTCGAAGACGAGACCGTCGGCAGAACCGCCGGATCAAACCCGGCCGAGCTACCCGGGTTAGAAGCCTCAGAGTCGGGTTGAGCAGTCACATTCACCCCCATCCCCTTTTGAACCTCTTCCCACCGTTGGAAATGCACGAAAATCGGCCTGTACACGGGGGAGGCCCCCCTCTCGAAGACGAGACCGTCGGCAGACCCGACGGATCAAACCCGGCCGAGCTACACGGCTTACAAGTCTCGATGTCGGTATGAGCAGTCACGTCCACCCCCATTCCCTTTTGGACCACTTCCCACGGTACGAAATGCATGAAAATCGGCCTGTACACGGGGGAGGGAGCCGCCTCGAAGACGAGACCGTCGGCAGAACCGCCGGATCAAACCCGGCTGAGCTACCAGGCTCGGAAGCGCCAAAGTCGGTATGAGCAGTCACATTCACTCCCATCCCCTTTTGGGCCGCTTCCCACGGTTCGAAATGCACGAAAATCGGACTGAACACGGGGGAGGCTCCCCCCTCCAAAACGAGACCATCGGCAGAATCGACGGGTCAAACCCGGCCGAGCTACCCGGGTTAGAAGCCTCAGAGTCGGGTTGAGCAGTCACGTTCACTCCCATCCCCTTTTGGACCTCTTCCCACCGTTGGAAATGCACGAAAATCGGCCTGTACACGGGGGAGGGTCCGCCCTCGAAGGCGGGACCGTCGGCAGAACCGCCGGGTCAAACCCGGCTGAGCTACCCGGCTTACAAGTCTCAAAGCCGGGTTGAGCAGTCACGTCCACCCCCATTCCCTTTTGGACCACTTCCCACGGTTGGAAATGCACGAAAATCGGCCTGTACACGGGAGAGGCACCCGCCTCGAAGACGAGACCGTCGGCAGAACCGCCGGGTCAAACCCGGCTGAGCTACCCGGCTCGGAAGCGCCAAAGTCGGTATGAGCAGTCACGTTCACTCCCATCCCCTTTTGGACCGCTTCCCACGGTACGAAATGCATGAAAATCGGCCTGTACACGGGGGAGGCACCCGCCTCGAAGACGAGACCGTCGGCAGAACCGCCGGGTCAAACCCGGCTGAGCTACCAGGCTCGGAAGCGCCAAAGTCGGTATGAGCAGTCACATTCACTCCCATCCCCTTTTGGGCCGCTTCCCACGGTTCGAAATGCACGAAAATCGGACTGAACACGGGGGAGGCTCCCCCCTCCAAAACGAGACCATCGGCAGAATCGACGGGTCAAACCCGGCCGAGCTACCCGGGTTAGAAGCCTCAGAGTCGGGTTGAGCAGTCACGTTCACTCCCATCCCCTTTTGGACCTCTTCCCACCGTTGGAAATGCACGAAAATCGGCCTGTACACGGGGGAGGGTCCGCCCTCGAAGGCGGGACCGTCGGCAGAACCGCCGGGTCAAACCCGGCTGAGCTACCCGGCTTACAAGTCTCAAAGCCGGGTTGAGCAGTCACGTCCACCCCCATTCCCTTTTGGACCACTTCCCACGGTTGGAAATGCACGAAAATCGGCCTGTACACGGGAGAGGCACCCGCCTCGAAGACGAGACCGTCGGCAGAACCGCCGGGTCAAACCCGGCTGAGCTACCCGGCTCGGAAGCGCCAAAGTCGGTATGAGCAGTCACGTTCACTCCCATCCCCTTTTGGACCGCTTCCCACGGTACGAAATGCATGAAAATCGGCCTGTACACGGGGGAGGCACCCGCCTCGAAGACGAGACCGTCGGCAGAACCGCCGGGTCAAACCCGGCTGAGCTACCCGGCTTACAAGTCTCAAAGTCGGGTTGAGCAGTCACATTCACTCCCATCGACTTTTGGGCAACTTCCCACGGTTCGAAATGCACAAAATTCGGCCTGAACACGGGGGACGCTCCCCCCTCGAAGGCGAGGCCGTCGGCAGAACCGCCGGGTCAAACCCGGCTGAGCTACCCGGCTTAAAAGTCTCAAAGTCGGTATGAGCAGTCACATTCACCCCCATTCCCTTTTGGACCACTTCCCACCGTTGGAAATGCACGAAAATCGGCCTGTACACGGGGGAGGCACCGGCCTCGAAGACGAGACCGTCGGCAGAACCGCCGGATCAAACCCGGCCGAGCTACCCGGGTTAGAAGCCTCAGAGTCGGGTTGAGCAGTCACATTCACCCCCATCCCCTTTTGAACCTCTTCCCACCGTTGGAAATGCACGAAAATCGGCCTGTACACGGGGGAGGCCCCCCTCTCGAAGACGAGACCGTCGGCAGACCCGCCGGATCAAACCCGGCCGAGCTACACGGCTTACAAGTCTCGATGTCGGTATGAGCAGTCACGTCCACCCCCATTCCCTTTTGGACCACTTCCCACGGTACGAAATGCATGAAAATCGGCCTGTACACGGGGGAGGGAGCCGCCTCGAAGACGAGACCGTCGGCAGAACCGCCGGATCAAACCCGGCTGAGCTACCAGGCTCGGAAGCGCCAAAGTCGGTATGAGCAGTCACATTCACTCCCATCCCCTTTTGGGCCGCTTCCCACGGTTCGAAATGCACGAAAATCGGACTGAACACGGGGGAGGCTCCCCCCTCCAAAACGAGACCATCGGCAGAATCGACGGGTCAAACCCGGCCGAGCTACCCGGGTTAGAAGCCTCAGAGTCGGGTTGAGCAGTCACGTTCACTCCCATCCCCTTTTGGACCTCTTCCCACCGTTGGAAATGCACGAAAATCGGCCTGTACACGGGGGAGGGTCCGCCCTCGAAGGCGGGACCGTCGGCAGAACCGCCGGGTCAAACCCGGCTGAGCTACCCGGCTTACAAGTCTCAAAGCCGGGTTGAGCAGTCACGTCCACCCCCATTCCCTTTTGGACCACTTCCCACGGTTGGAAATGCACGAAAATCGGCCTGTACACGGGAGAGGCACCCGCCTCGAAGACGAGACCGTCGGCAGAACCGCCGGGTCAAACCCGGCTGAGCTACCCGGCTCGGAAGCGCCAAAGTCGGTATGAGCAGTCACGTTCACTCCCATCCCCTTTTGGACCGCTTCCCACGGTACGAAATGCATGAAAATCGGCCTGTACACGGGGGAGGCACCCGCCTCGAAGACGAGACCGTCGGCAGAACCGCCGGGTCAAACCCGGCTGAGCTACCCGGCTTACAAGTCTCAAAGTCGGGTTGAGCAGTCACATTCACTCCCATCGACTTTTGGGCAACTTCCCACGGTTCGAAATGCACAAAATTCGGCCTGAACACGGGGGACGCTCCCCCCTCGAAGGCGAGGCCGTCGGCAGAACCGCCGGGTCAAACCCGGCTGAGCTACCCGGCTTAAAAGTCTCAAAGTCGGTATGAGCAGTCACATTCACCCCCATTCCCTTTTGGACCACTTCCCACGGTTGGAAATGCATGAAAATCGGCCTGGACACGGGGGAGGCTCCCCCCTCGATGACGAGACCGTCGGCAGAACCGCCGGAACAAACCCGGCTGAGCTACCCGGCTTACAAGTCTCAAAGTCGGTATGAGCAGACACGTCCACCCCCATTCCCTTTTGGACCACTTCCCACCGTTGGAAATGCACGAAAATCGGCCTGTACACGGGGGAGGCACCGGCCTCGAAGACGAGACCGTCGGCAGAACCGCCGGATCAAACCCGGCCGAGCTACCCGGGTTAGAAGCCTCAGAGTCGGGTTGAGCAGTCACATTCACCCCCATCCCCTTTTGAACCTCTTCCCACCGTTGGAAATGCACGAAAATCGGCCTGTACACGGGGGAGGCCCCCCTCTCGAAGACGAGACCGTCGGCAGACCCGACGGATCAAACCCGGCCGAGCTACACGGCTTACAAGTCTCGATGTCGGTATGAGCAGTCACGTCCACCCCCATTCCCTTTTGGACCACTTCCCACGGTACGAAATGCATGAAAATCGGCCTGTACACGGGGGAGGGAGCCGCCTCGAAGACGAGACCGTCGGCAGAACCGCCGGATCAAACCCGGCTGAGCTACCAGGCTCGGAAGCGCCAAAGTCGGTATGAGCAGTCACATTCACTCCCATCCCCTTTTGGGCCGCTTCCCACGGTTCGAAATGCACGAAAATCGGACTGAACACGGGGGAGGCTCCCCCCTCCAAAACGAGACCATCGGCAGAATCGACGGGTCAAACCCGGCCGAGCTACCCGGGTTAGAAGCCTCAGAGTCGGGTTGAGCAGTCACGTTCACTCCCATCCCCTTTTGGACCTCTTCCCACCGTTGGAAATGCACGAAAATCGGCCTGTACACGGGGGAGGGTCCGCCCTCGAAGGCGGGACCGTCGGCAGAACCGCCGGGTCAAACCCGGCTGAGCTACCCGGCTTACAAGTCTCAAAGCCGGGTTGAGCAGTCACGTCCACCCCCATTCCCTTTTGGACCACTTCCCACGGTTGGAAATGCACGAAAATCGGCCTGTACACGGGAGAGGCACCCGCCTCGAAGACGAGACCGTCGGCAGAACCGCCGGGTCAAACCCGGCTGAGCTACCCGGCTCGGAAGCGCCAAAGTCGGTATGAGCAGTCACGTTCACTCCCATCCCCTTTTGGACCGCTTCCCACGGTACGAAATGCATGAAAATCGGCCTGTACACGGGGGAGGCACCCGCCTCGAAGACGAGACCGTCGGCAGAACCGCCGGGTCAAACCCGGCTGAGCTACCCGGCTTACAAGTCTCAAAGTCGGGTTGAGCAGTCACATTCACTCCCATCGACTTTTGGGCAACTTCCCACGGTTCGAAATGCACAAAATTCGGCCTGAACACGGGGGACGCTCCCCCCTCGAAGGCGAGGCCGTCGGCAGAACCGCCGGGTCAAACCCGGCTGAGCTACCCGGCTTAAAAGTCTCAAAGTCGGTATGAGCAGTCACATTCACCCCCATTCCCTTTTGGACCACTTCCCACGGTTGGAAATGCATGAAAATCGGCCTGGACACGGGGGAGGCTCCCCCCTCGATGACGAGACCGTCGGCAGAACCGCCGGAACAAACCCGGCTGAGCTACCCGGCTTACAAGTCTCAAAGTCGGTATGAGCAGACACGTCCACCCCCATTCCCTTTTGGACCACTTCCCACCGTTGGAAATGCACGAAAATCGGCCTGTACACGGGGGAGGCACCGGCCTCGAAGACGAGACCGTCGGCAGAACCGCCGGATCAAACCCGGCCGAGCTACCCGGGTTAGAAGCCTCAGAGTCGGGTTGAGCAGTCACATTCACCCCCATCCCCTTTTGAACCTCTTCCCACCGTTGGAAATGCACGAAAATCGGCCTGTACACGGGGGAGGCCCCCCTCTCGAAGACGAGACCGTCGGCAGACCCGCCGGATCAAACCCGGCCGAGCTACACGGCTTACAAGTCTCGATGTCGGTATGAGCAGTCACGTCCACCCCCATTCCCTTTTGGACCACTTCCCACGGTACGAAATGCATGAAAATCGGCCTGTACACGGGGGAGGGAGCCGCCTCGAAGACGAGACCGTCGGCAGAACCGCCGGATCAAACCCGGCTGAGCTACCAGGCTCGGAAGCGCCAAAGTCGGTATGAGCAGTCACATTCACTCCCATCCCCTTTTGGGCCGCTTCCCACGGTTCGAAATGCACGAAAATCGGACTGAACACGGGGGAGGCTCCCCCCTCCAAAACGAGACCATCGGCAGAATCGACGGGTCAAACCCGGCCGAGCTACCCGGGTTAGAAGCCTCAGAGTCGGGTTGAGCAGTCACGTTCACTCCCATCCCCTTTTGGACCTCTTCCCACCGTTGGAAATGCACGAAAATCGGCCTGTACACGGGGGAGGGTCCGCCCTCGAAGGCGGGACCGTCGGCAGAACCGCCGGGTCAAACCCGGCTGAGCTACCCGGCTTACAAGTCTCAAAGCCGGGTTGAGCAGTCACGTCCACCCCCATTCCCTTTTGGACCACTTCCCACGGTTGGAAATGCACGAAAATCGGCCTGTACACGGGAGAGGCACCCGCCTCGAAGACGAGACCGTCGGCAGAACCGCCGGGTCAAACCCGGCTGAGCTACCCGGCTCGGAAGCGCCAAAGTCGGTATGAGCAGTCACGTTCACTCCCATCCCCTTTTGGACCGCTTCCCACGGTACGAAATGCATGAAAATCGGCCTGTACACGGGGGAGGCACCCGCCTCGAAGACGAGACCGTCGGCAGAACCGCCGGGTCAAACCCGGCTGAGCTACCCGGCTTACAAGTCTCAAAGTCGGGTTGAGCAGTCACATTCACTCCCATCGACTTTTGGGCAACTTCCCACGGTTCGAAATGCACAAAATTCGGCCTGAACACGGGGGACGCTCCCCCCTCGAAGGCGAGGCCGTCGGCAGAACCGCCGGGTCAAACCCGGCTGAGCTACCCGGCTTAAAAGTCTCAAAGTCGGTATGAGCAGTCACATTCACCCCCATTCCCTTTTGGACCACTTCCCACGGTTGGAAATGCATGAAAATCGGCCTGGACACGGGGGAGGCTCCCCCCTCGATGACGAGACCGTCGGCAGAACCGCCGGAACAAACCCGGCTGAGCTACCCGGCTTACAAGTCTCAAAGTCGGTATGAGCAGACACGTCCACCCCCATTCCCTTTTGGACCACTTCCCACCGTTGGAAATGCACGAAAATCGGCCTGTACACGGGGGAGGCACCGGCCTCGAAGACGAGACCGTCGGCAGAACCGCCGGATCAAACCCGGCCGAGCTACCCGGGTTAGAAGCCTCAGAGTCGGGTTGAGCAGTCACATTCACCCCCATCCCCTTTTGAACCTCTTCCCACCGTTGGAAATGCACGAAAATCGGCCTGTACACGGGGGAGGCCCCCCTCTCGAAGACGAGACCGTCGGCAGACCCGCCGGATCAAACCCGGCCGAGCTACACGGCTTACAAGTCTCGATGTCGGTATGAGCAGTCACGTCCACCCCCATTCCCTTTTGGACCACTTCCCACGGTACGAAATGCATGAAAATCGGCCTGTACACGGGGGAGGGAGCCGCCTCGAAGACGAGACCGTCGGCAGAACCGCCGGATCAAACCCGGCTGAGCTACCAGGCTCGGAAGCGCCAAAGTCGGTATGAGCAGTCACATTCACTCCCATCCCCTTTTGGGCCGCTTCCCACGGTTCGAAATGCACGAAAATCGGACTGAACACGGGGGAGGCTCCCCCCTCCAAAACGAGACCATCGGCAGAATCGACGGGTCAAACCCGGCCGAGCTACCCGGGTTAGAAGCCTCAGAGTCGGGTTGAGCAGTCACGTTCACTCCCATCCCCTTTTGGACCTCTTCCCACCGTTGGAAATGCACGAAAATCGGCCTGTACACGGGGGAGGGTCCGCCCTCGAAGGCGGGACCGTCGGCAGAACCGCCGGGTCAAACCCGGCTGAGCTACCCGGCTTACAAGTCTCAAAGCCGGGTTGAGCAGTCACGTCCACCCCCATTCCCTTTTGGACCACTTCCCACGGTTGGAAATGCACGAAAATCGGCCTGTACACGGGAGAGGCACCCGCCTCGAAGACGAGACCGTCGGCAGAACCGCCGGGTCAAACCCGGCTGAGCTACCCGGCTCGGAAGCGCCAAAGTCGGTATGAGCAGTCACGTTCACTCCCATCCCCTTTTGGACCGCTTCCCACGGTACGAAATGCATGAAAATCGGCCTGTACACGGGGGAGGCACCCGCCTCGAAGACGAGACCGTCGGCAGAACCGCCGGGTCAAACCCGGCTGAGCTACCAGGCTCGGAAGCGCCAAAGTCGGTATGAGCAGTCACATTCACTCCCATCCCCTTTTGGGCCGCTTCCCACGGTTCGAAATGCACGAAAATCGGACTGAACACGGGGGAGGCTCCCCCCTCCAAAACGAGACCATCGGCAGAATCGACGGGTCAAACCCGGCCGAGCTACCCGGGTTAGAAGCCTCAGAGTCGGGTTGAGCAGTCACGTTCACTCCCATCCCCTTTTGGACCTCTTCCCACCGTTGGAAATGCACGAAAATCGGCCTGTACACGGGGGAGGGTCCGCCCTCGAAGGCGGGACCGTCGGCAGAACCGCCGGGTCAAACCCGGCTGAGCTACCCGGCTTACAAGTCTCAAAGCCGGGTTGAGCAGTCACGTCCACCCCCATTCCCTTTTGGACCACTTCCCACGGTTGGAAATGCACGAAAATCGGCCTGTACACGGGAGAGGCACCCGCCTCGAAGACGAGACCGTCGGCAGAACCGCCGGGTCAAACCCGGCTGAGCTACCCGGCTCGGAAGCGCCAAAGTCGGTATGAGCAGTCACGTTCACTCCCATCCCCTTTTGGACCGCTTCCCACGGTACGAAATGCATGAAAATCGGCCTGTACACGGGGGAGGCACCCGCCTCGAAGACGAGACCGTCGGCAGAACCGCCGGGTCAAACCCGGCTGAGCTACCCGGCTTACAAGTCTCAAAGTCGGGTTGAGCAGTCACATTCACTCCCATCGACTTTTGGGCAACTTCCCACGGTTCGAAATGCACAAAATTCGGCCTGAACACGGGGGACGCTCCCCCCTCGAAGGCGAGGCCGTCGGCAGAACCGCCGGGTCAAACCCGGCTGAGCTACCCGGCTTAAAAGTCTCAAAGTCGGTATGAGCAGTCACATTCACCCCCATTCCCTTTTGGACCACTTCCCACGGTTGGAAATGCATGAAAATCGGCCTGGACACGGGGGAGGCTCCCCCCTCGATGACGAGACCGTCGGCAGAACCGCCGGAACAAACCCGGCTGAGCTACCCGGCTTACAAGTCTCAAAGTCGGTATGAGCAGACACGTCCACCCCCATTCCCTTTTGGACCACTTCCCACCGTTGGAAATGCACGAAAATCGGCCTGTACACGGGGGAGGCACCGGCCTCGAAGACGAGACCGTCGGCAGAACCGCCGGATCAAACCCGGCCGAGCTACCCGGGTTAGAAGCCTCAGAGTCGGGTTGAGCAGTCACATTCACCCCCATCCCCTTTTGAACCTCTTCCCACCGTTGGAAATGCACGAAAATCGGCCTGTACACGGGGGAGGCCCCCCTCTCGAAGACGAGACCGTCGGCAGACCCGCCGGATCAAACCCGGCCGAGCTACACGGCTTACAAGTCTCGATGTCGGTATGAGCAGTCACGTCCACCCCCATTCCCTTTTGGACCACTTCCCACGGTACGAAATGCATGAAAATCGGCCTGTACACGGGGGAGGGAGCCGCCTCGAAGACGAGACCGTCGGCAGAACCGCCGGATCAAACCCGGCTGAGCTACCAGGCTCGGAAGCGCCAAAGTCGGTATGAGCAGTCACATTCACTCCCATCCCCTTTTGGGCCGCTTCCCACGGTTCGAAATGCACGAAAATCGGACTGAACACGGGGGAGGCTCCCCCCTCCAAAACGAGACCATCGGCAGAATCGACGGGTCAAACCCGGCCGAGCTACCCGGGTTAGAAGCCTCAGAGTCGGGTTGAGCAGTCACGTTCACTCCCATCCCCTTTTGGACCTCTTCCCACCGTTGGAAATGCACGAAAATCGGCCTGTACACGGGGGAGGGTCCGCCCTCGAAGGCGGGACCGTCGGCAGAACCGCCGGGTCAAACCGGCTGAGCTACCCGGCTTACAAGTCTCAAAGCCGGGTTGAGCAGTCACGTCCACCCCCATTCCCTTTTGGACCACTTCCCACGGTTGGAAATGCACGAAAATCGGCCTGTACACGGGAGAGGCACCCGCCTCGAAGACGAGACCGTCGGCAGAACCGCCGGGTCAAACCCGGCTGAGCTACCCGGCTCGGAAGCGCCAAAGTCGGTATGAGCAGTCACGTTCACTCCCATCCCCTTTTGGACCGCTTCCCACGGTACGAAATGCATGAAAATCGGCCTGTACACGGGGGAGGCACCCGCCTCGAAGACGAGACCGTCGGCAGAACCGCCGGGTCAAACCCGGCTGAGCTACCCGGCTTACAAGTCTCAAAGTCGGGTTGAGCAGTCACATTCACTCCCATCGACTTTTGGGCAACTTCCCACGGTTCGAAATGCACAAAATTCGGCCTGAACACGGGGGACGCTCCCCCCTCGAAGGCGAGGCCGTCGGCAGAACCGCCGGGTCAAACCCGGCTGAGCTACCCGGCTTAAAAGTCTCAAAGTCGGTATGAGCAGTCACATTCACCCCCATTCCCTTTTGGACCACTTCCCACGGTTGGAAATGCATGAAAATCGGCCTGGACACGGGGGAGGCTCCCCCCTCGATGACGAGACCGTCGGCAGAACCGCCGGAACAAACCCGGCTGAGCTACCCGGCTTACAAGTCTCAAAGTCGGTATGAGCAGACACGTCCACCCCCATTCCCTTTTGGACCACTTCCCACCGTTGGAAATGCACGAAAATCGGCCTGTACACGGGGGAGGCACCGGCCTCGAAGACGAGACCGTCGGCAGAACCGCCGGATCAAACCCGGCCGAGCTACCCGGGTTAGAAGCCTCAGAGTCGGGTTGAGCAGTCACATTCACCCCCATCCCCTTTTGAACCTCTTCCCACCGTTGGAAATGCACGAAAATCGGCCTGTACACGGGGGAGGCCCCCCTCTCGAAGACGAGACCGTCGGCAGACCCGCCGGATCAAACCCGCCGAGCTACACGGCTTACAAGTCTCGATGTCGGTATGAGCAGTCACGTCCACCCCCATTCCCTTTTGGACCACTTCCCACGGTACGAAATGCATGAAAATCGGCCTGTACACGGGGGAGGGAGCCGCCTCGAAGACGAGACCGTCGGCAGAACCGCCGGGATCAAACCCGGCTGAGCTACCAGGCTCGGAAGCGCCAAAGTCGGTATGAGCAGTCACATTCACTCCCATCCCCTTTTGGGCCGCTTCCCACGGTTCGAAATGCACGAAAATCGGACTGAACACGGGGGAGGCTCCCCCCTCCAAAACGAGACCATCGGCAGAATCGACGGGTCAAACCCGGCCGAGCTACCCGGGTTAGAAGCCTCAGAGTCGGGTTGAGCAGTCACGTTCACTCCCATCCCCTTTTGGACCTCTTCCCACCGTTGGAAATGCACGAAAATCGGCCTGTACACGGGGGAGGGTCCGCCCTCGAAGGCGGGACCGTCGGCAGAACCGCCGGGTCAAACCCGGCTGAGCTACCCGGCTTACAAGTCTCAAAGCCGGGTTGAGCAGTCACGTCCACCCCCATTCCCTTTTGGACCACTTCCCACGGTTGGAAATGCACGAAAATCGGCCTGTACACGGGAGAGGCACCCGCCTCGAAGACGAGACCGTCGGCAGAACCGCCGGGTCAAACCCGGCTGAGCTACCCGGCTCGGAAGCGCCAAAGTCGGTATGAGCAGTCACGTTCACTCCCATCCCCTTTTGGACCGCTTCCCACGGTACGAAATGCATGAAAATCGGCCTGTACACGGGGGAGGCACCCGCCTCGAAGACGAGACCGTCGGCAGAACCGCCGGGTCAAACCCGGCTGAGCTACCCGGCTTACAAGTCTCAAAGTCGGGTTGAGCAGTCACATTCACTCCCATCGACTTTTGGGCAACTTCCCACGGTTCGAAATGCACAAAATTCGGCCTGAACACGGGGGACGCTCCCCCCTCGAAGGCGAGGCCGTCGGCAGAACCGCCGGGTCAAACCCGGCTGAGCTACCCGGCTTAAAAGTCTCAAAGTCGGTATGAGCAGTCACATTCACCCCCATTCCCTTTTGGACCACTTCCCACGGTTGGAAATGCATGAAAATCGGCCTGGACACGGGGAGGCTCCCCCCTCGATGACGAGACCGTCGGCAGAACCGCCGGAACAAACCCGGCTGAGCTACCCGGCTTA
>NW_027311024.1:0-37411 GCF_047496795.1 Chiloscyllium punctatum | reverse complement strand
TACACACTGCTGTTACTGAGGGTCGGTGGGGGGAGGGAGGGGATGGTACACACTGCTGTTACTGAGCGTCGGTGGGGGGGGGGAGGGAGGGGATGGTACACACTGCTGTTCCTGAGGGTCGGTGGGGTGGGGGGATGGTACACACTGCTGTTACTGAGGGTCGGTGGGGGGGGGAGGGGATGGTACACGCTGCTGTTACTGAGGGTCGGTGGGGGGGGAGGGAGGGGATGGTACACACTGCTGTTACTGAGGGTCGGTGGGGGGGGGGAGGGGATGGTACACACTGCTGTTACTGAGGGTCGGTGGGGGGGAGGGGATGGTACACACTGCTGTTACTGAGGGTCGGTGGGGGGGGAGGGATGGGATGGTACACACTGCTGTTACTGAGGGTCGGTGGGGGGGAGGGAGGGGATGGTACACACTGCTGTTACTGAGGGTCGGTGGGGGGGGGGAGGGGATGGTACACACTGCTGTTACTGAGGGTCGGTGGCGGGGGGGAGGGGATGGTACACACTGCTGTTACTGAGGGTCGGTGGGGGGATGGTACACACTGCTGTTACTGAGGGTCGTTGGGGGGGGGAGGGGATGGTACACACTGCTGTTACTGAGGGTCGTTGGGGGGGGGGAGGGGATGGTACACACTGCTGTTACTGAGGGTCGGTGGGGGAGGGAGGGAGGGGATGGTACACACTGCTGTTACTGAGGGTCGGTGGGGGGGGGAGGGTGGGGATGGTACACACTGCTGTTACTGAGGGTCGGTGGGTGGGGGGGGAGGGGATGGTACACACTGCAGTTACTGAGGGTCGGTGAGGGGGGGGAGGGAGGGGATGGTACACACTGCTGTTACTGAGGGTCGGTGGGGGGGAGGGAGGGGATGGTACACACTGCAGTTACTGAGGGTCTGTGAGGGGGGGGAGGGAGGGGATGGTACACACTGCTGTTACTGAGGGTCGGTGAGGGGGGGGGAGGGAGGGGATGGTACACACTGCTGTTACTGAGGGTCGGTGGGGGGGAGGGAGGGGATGGTACACACTGCAGTTACTGAGGGTCGGTGAGGGGGGGGAGGGAGGGGATGGTACACACTGCTGTTACTGAGGGTCGGTGAGGGGGGGGAGGGAGGGGATGGTACACACTGCTGTTACTGAGGGTCGGTGGGGGGGTGAGGGGATGGTACACACTGCTGTTACTGAGGGTCGGTGGGGAGGAGGGAGGGGATGGTACACACTGCTGTTACTGAGGGTCGGTGGGGGGGGGGAGGGAGGGGATGGTACACACTGCTGTTACTGAGGGTCGGTGGAGGGAGGGAGGGGATGGTACACACTGCTGTTACTGAGGGTCGGTGGGGGGATGGTACACACTGCTGTTACTGAGGGTCGTTTGTGGGGGGGAGGGGATGGTACACACTGCTGTTACTGAGGGTCGGTGGGGGGGGAGGGAGGGGATGGTACACACTGCTGTTACTGAGGGTCGGTGGGGGAGGGAGGGAGGGGATGGTACACACTGCTGTTACTGAGGGTCGGTGGGGGGGGGAGGGTGGGGATGGTACACACTGCTGTTACTGAGGGTCGGTGGTGGGGGGAGGGGATGGTACACACTGCAGTTACTGAGGGTCGGTGGGTGGGGGGGGAGGGGATGGTACACACTGCAGTTACTGAGGGTCGGTGAGGGGGGGGAGGGAGGGGATGGTACACACTGCTGTTACTGAGGGTCGGTGGGGGGGGGAGGGGATGGTACACACTGCTGTTACTGAGGGTCGGTGGGGGGGGAGGGGATGGTACACACTGCTGTTATTGAGCGTCGGTTGGGGGGGGGGATGGTACACACTGCTGTTACTGAGGGTCGGTGGGGGGGAGGGAGGGGATGGTACACACTGCTGTTACTGAGGGTCGGTGGGGGGGGGAGGGTGGGGATGGTACACACTGCTGTTACTGAGGGTCGGTGGGGGGGAGGGAGGGGATGGTACACACTGCAGTTACTGAGGGTCGGTGATGGGGGGGAGGGAGGGGATGGTACACACTGCTGTTACTGAGGGTCGGTGAGGGGGGGGGAGGGAGGGGATGGTACACACTGCTGTTACTGAGGGTCGGTGGGGGGGGTGAGGGGATGGTACACACTGCTGTTACTGAGGGTCGGTGGGGAGGAGGGAGGGGATGGTACACACTGCTGTTACTGAGGGTCGGTGGGGGGGGGAGGGAGGGGATGGTACACACTGCTGTTACTGAGGGTCGGTGGAGGGAGGGAGGGGATGGTACACACTGCTGTTACTGAGGGTCGGTGAGGGGGGGGGAGGGAGGGGATGGTACACACTGCTGTTACTGAGCGTCGGTGGGGGGGTGAGGGGATGGTACACACTGCTGTTACTGAGGGTCGGTGGGGAGGAGGGAGGGGATGGTACACACTGCTGTTACTGAGGGTCGGTGGGGGGGAGGGAGGGGATGGTACACACTGCTGTTACTGAGGGTCGGTGGGGGGGAGGGGATGGTACACACTGCTGTTACTGAGGGTCGGTGGGGGGGGGAGGGAGGGGATGGTACACACTGCTGTTACTGAGGGTCGGTGGGGGGGGGAGGGTGGGGATGGTACACACTGCTGTTACTGAGGGTCGGTGGGGGGGGGAGGGAGGGGATGGTACACACTGCTGTTACTGAGGGTCGGTGGGGGGGGGAGGGTGGGGATGGTACACACTGCTGTTACTGAGGGTCGGTGGGGGGGGGAGGGGATGGTACACACTGCTGTTACTGAGCGTCGGTGGGGGGGAGGGAGGGGATGGTACACACTGCTGTTACTGAGGGTCGGTGGGGGGGGAGGGAGGGGATGGTACACACTGCTGTTACTGAGGGTCGGTGGGGGGGGGGGATGGTACACACTGCTGTTACTGAGGGTCGGTGGGTGGGGGGGAGGCGATGGTACACACTGCTGTTACTGAGGGTCGGTGGGGGGGGGGGATGGTACACACTGCTGTTACTGAGGGTCGGTGGGGGGGGGAGGGAGGGGATAGTACACACTGCTGTTACTGAGGGTCGGTGGGGGGGGGAGGGAGGGGATGGTACACACTGCAGTTACTGAGGGTCGGTGAGGGGGGGGAGGGAGGGGATGGTACACACTGCTGTTACTGAGGGTCGGTGGGGGGGGGAGGGAGGGGATGGTACACACTGCAGTTACTGAGGGTCGGTGAGGGGGGGGAGGGAGGGGATGGTACACACTGCAGTTACTGAGGGTCGGTGAGGGGGGGGAGGGAGGGGATGGTACACACTGCTGTTACTGAGGGTCGGTGGGGGGGGGGAGGGAGGGGATGGTACACACTGCTGTTACTGAGGGTCGGTGGGGGGGAGGGAGGGGATGGTACACACTGCTGTTACTGAGGGTCGGTGGGGGGGGAGGGAGGGGATGGTACACACTGCTGTTACTGAGGGTCGGTGGGGGGGGGGAGGGGATGGTACACACTGCTGTTACTGAGGGTCGGTGGGGGGGGAGGGAGGGGATGGTACACACTGCTGTTACTGAGGGTCGGTGGGGGGGGGAGGGGATGGTACACACTGCTGTTACTGAGGGTCGGTGAGGGGGGGGGAGGGAGGGGATGGTACACACTGCTGTTACTGAGTGTCGGTGGGGGGGAGGGAGGGGATGGTACACACTGCTGTTACTGAGGGTCGGTGGGGGGAGGGAGGGGATGGTACACACTGCTGTTACTGAGGGTCGGTGGGGGGAGGGGATGGTACACACTGCTGTTACTGAGGGTCGGTGGGGGGAGGGAGGGGATGGTACACACTGCTGTTACTGAGGGTCGGTGGGGGGAGGGAGGGGATGGTACACACTGCTGTTACTGAGGGTCGGTGGGGGGGGGAGGGGATGGTACACACTGCTGTTACTGAGGGTCGGTGGGGGAGGGAGGGAGGGGATGGTACACACTGCTGTTACTGAGGGTCGGTGGGGGGGGAGGGGGGGATGGTACACACTGCTGTTCCTGAGGGTCGGTGGGGGGGGGAGGGGATGGTACACACTGCTGTTACTGAGGGTCGGTGGGGGGGGGAGGGAGGGGATGGTACACACTGCTGTTACTGAGGGTCGGTGGGGGGGTGAGGGGATGGTACACACTGCTGTTACTGAGCGTCGGTGGGGGAGGGAGGGGATGGTACACACTGCTGTTACTGAGGGTCGGTGGGGGGGTGAGGGGATGGTACACACTGCTGTTACTGAGGGTCGGTGGGGGGGGGGAGGGAGGGGATGGTACACACTGCTGTTACTGAGGGTCGGTGGGTAGGGGGAGGGAGGGGATGGTACACACTGCTGTTACTGAGGGTCGGTGGGGGGGGAGGGAGGGGATGGTACACACTGCTGTTACTGAGCGTCGGTGGTGGGGGGAGGGGATGGTACACACTGCTGTTACTGAGGGTCGGTGGTGGGGGGAGGGGATGGTACACACTGCTGTTACTGAGGGTCGGTGGGGGGGGGAGGGAGGGGATGGTACACACTGCTGTTACTGAGGGTCGGTGGGGGGGGGGAGGGGATGGTACACACTGCTGTTACTGAGGGTCGGTGGGGGGAGGGAGGGGATGGTACACACTGCTGTTACTGAGGGTCGGTGGGGGGAGGGAGGGGATGGTACACACTGCTGTTACTGAGGGTCGGTGGTGGGGGGGGGGAGGGGGTGTTTGTGGATGTTGTGCCAATCAAATGGCTGCTTTGTCCTGGATGGTGTTAAATCAGGAATCCAGGTTTCCTGGGGAAATGGCAGAAAAGTGGATGTGAGGAAGATTCGATCAGGCAGTGACAGGCTCCAAAAGCCGAATGGCCTCTCCCTGCTCCTGCTCCTTTTGGCTTTAAACTTGTGGAATGTTATTGCTCAGATCCACTCACCCAGGAAAGGAGGGAGTATCCCATCATCTTCCAATCCAGCTGGGTTCTGGAACTTTTCTGAAGTCTGTCTGGGATGACCCTGTCACCTGATGTTGTCATTCATTGCCATGTTGTCAATGTCGCCAAGTACCTGGTGCTATCCTCCTCCTGTGTCATTGACTCGTTCCATACCAACCCCCCCCCCCTTGAAGCTGCGCCCCCACACCCATCCCCACCCCCACCCCAGCTTTGTTCCACCTCTCTGTGGCAGCACGCTGGAATTCCCACTCTGCTACTCCCAGGCTCATCACCAACGTGAACCATTTTATCCAAGTCTGCAAATTCCTGAATTTTGCCAGTCTTTTCGATTACAAGAAGATGGGCTGTGAGTGTGTGCTTAACAAAACCTAACAGTTTTTACAGTGAAAATGATCCCCGACCCAGGTAAACGATGATGAAACATGGTCATATGACTGCTCCAGATCAAACTCTAATCTCTTCCAAATCCCCCAAACAGACAGAAACAGAAAAAAGGGCGTTATAGAATATTGACCATCAGAGCGCAGTCCCGGCCCTTCGGCCCTCAATGTTGCGCCAACATGTGAAACCAATCTGAAGTCTATCTAACCAACACCATTCCATTCTCATCCATATGTCTATCCAATGCTCATTTAAATCCCCTTAAAGTTGGTGAGTCTACGACTGTTGCAGGCAGGGTGTTCCACACCCCCTACTACTCTCTGAGTAAAGAAACTACCTCTGACATCTGACCTATATCTATGTCCCCTCGTGCTAGCCATCACTATCCAAGGAAAAAGGCCCTCCCTGTCCACCCTGTCTAACCCCCTGATTATCTTATACATCTCAAGTAAGTCACCTCTCAGTCACCTTCTCTCTAACGAGGCAAGGTTTGTAAACTGATGGACGACGGGGAGTTTGTAGCTGTCAGTGGTGAGGATTGGCAGTGCCTCTGTGTCCTGCCCTGGAATACTCATCTTCTTCAGACTGATAGTCAGCCCAAAGTCCTTGCAAGTGTGAGAGAGGTGGGGGGGTTGGGGGGGGGTCTATCTTGGCTCTACCATCACTGAGGACCTCTCCCTGGACACTGAGATCGACAAGAGGATCAGGAAAGCAGCCTCAACTCTTGGCTCACCTCCCGACTCGAGGATGGACCAATCCCAAACTGACCATGAAGACAAAAGTGTCAGTGTACAACGCCTGCATCATAAACACGCTGCTGTACGGCAGAGAAACATGGACGACATACGCCAGACAGAAGAGAAGATTGAATACCCTCCACTTGAGGAGAATCTGCCATATCCTGGGTATACTCTGGCAGGAGTCGACCTATCTCACAGAGACTGCACTAGCTGGGCCAGATCCACCACGTGGAGGACACCCACATCCCAAAGGCTATCCTGTATGGAGAGCTCACACCCAGGAAGAGACCCACTGGGCATCCCCAGCTGTGCTACAAGGACGTCTACATGAGGGGCATGAAGGCACTTGACCTTGTTACCGAGTCCGGGGAGTGGCTGACAGATGGAGAACCAACAGCTCAACACCGGGGAAAGGAAGCTGCTGAGCACTGCAGCAGACAGGCAGGGGACGCAGAGAGGAGGGCAGCACATACAGATGGCACCTCTGTGACCAGGACTGTTACTCCTGCATTGGGCTCTTCACTCACAAGTGACAATGCTCCAGGGAAGCAGAAAGCCAGAACACCAAGGATGCAACCCATGGTCAGCCAGGACCGAAAGTGACCTCACTCACTCACACCTTCTCTCTAACGAGAACAGCCCCAAGTCCCTCAGCCTTTCCTCATAAGACCTTCCCTCCAGACCAGGCAACATCCTGGTAAATCTCCTCTGCACCCTTTCCAAAGCTTCCACATCCTTCCTATAATGTGGTGACCAGAACTGTACACAATACTCCAAGTGTGGCCACACCAGAGTTTTGTACAGCTGCAGCCTGACCTCATGGCTCCGAAACT
Source organism: Chiloscyllium punctatum (assembly GCF_047496795.1). Taxonomy (NCBI): domain Eukaryota; kingdom Metazoa; phylum Chordata; class Chondrichthyes; order Orectolobiformes; family Hemiscylliidae; genus Chiloscyllium; species Chiloscyllium punctatum. Next base: position 30,582 of record NW_027311024.1, on the reverse strand, counting down.
CAATCCCTCTCCCAATAAAAGCTAACACACCGTATGCCTTCTTAACAACCCTATCAACCCGGGTGGCAACTTTCAGGGATCTCTGTACCTGGACACTGAGATCTCTCTGCTCATCTACACTACCAAGAATCTTACCATTTAGCCCAGTACTCTGTATTCCTGTTGCTCCTTCCAAAGTGAATCACCTCACACTTGTCCCTTATCGAACACCTTGCTGAAATCCATATACACCACATCAACCACTTTACCCTCATCTACCTGTTTGATCACCTTCTCAAAGAACTCAATAAGGTTTTGTGAGGCACGACCTACCCTTCACAAAACTGTGCTGACTATCCCTAATCAAATTATTCCTTTCTCGATGATTATAAATCCTATCTCTTATAACCTTCTCCAACACTTCACCCATAACCGAAGTAAGGCTCACTGGTCTATAATTACCAGGATGGTCTTGACTCCCCCTCTTGAACAGGGGAACTCCATTTGCTATCCTCCAGTCTTCTGGCACTATTCCTGTGGACAATGATGACATAAAGACCAAAACCAAAGGCTCAGCAATCTCCTCCCTGGCTTCCCAGAGAATCCTAGGATAAATCCCATCTAGCCCAGGGGACTTATCTATTTCACATTTTCCAGACTTGCTACCACCTCCTCCCTGTGAACCTCAATCCTGTCTAGTCTCGTCGCCTGGATCTCAGGATTCTCCTCAACAACATTATCTTTTTCCAGTGTGAATACTGATCTGTTTTACCGAACTCCTCTGACTCCACAGACAACTTCCCACGACTGTCCCTGATTGGCCCTAACCTTACTCTCGTCATTCTTTTATTCCTGATATACCCAGAGAAAGCTTTAGGGTTTATCCTGATCCTATCCCCCAACAACGTCTCATTCCCCCTTCAGGCTCTTCTGAGCTCTCTCTTTAGGTCTTTCCTGATTAACCTGTGACCCTCAAGCGCCCTAACTGAGCCTTCACATCTCATCCTAACATAAGCCTCCTTCTTCCTCTTGACAAGAGATACAACTCCTTGAGTAACCCACGGTTCCCTCACTCGACCACTTCCTCCCTGCCTGACAGGTACATACTTACCAAGGACCCACAGGAGCTGTTCCTTGAATAAGCTCCACGTTTCTATTGTGCCCACTCCCTGCAGTTTCCTTCCCCATCCCATTGCTTCCTAAATCTTGCCTAATCGCATCGTAACTGCCTTTCCCCCAGCTGTAATCCTTGCCCTGCAGTATATACCTATCCCTTTCAATCGCTAAAGTAAACATAACTGAATTGTGGTCATTGTAAGGTTTGTGAAGGTTTGTAGCTCAGGTTGAGGTTTAGGGTGTAGGTTTGCTCGCTGAGCTGTAGGTTTGATATCCAGACGTTTCATTACCTGACTAGGTAACACCATCAGTGGTGACCTCCAAGTGAAGCGAAGCTGTTGTCTCCTGCTTTCTATTTATATCTTTCTCCTGGATGGGGTTCCTGGGGTTTGTGGTGATGTCATTTCCTGTTTGTTTTCTGAGGGGTTGATAGATGGTATCTAGATCGATGTGTTTGTTTATGGCATTGTGGTTGGAGTGCCAGGCCTCTAGGAATTCTCTGGCATGTCTTTGCTGAGCCTGCCCCAGGAGAGATGTGTTGTCCCAGTCGAAATGGTGGGTTTTTTTCATCTGTTTAACATTTAACATCATCAACCACACCCTCACAGGCATAAAGGTCACCGAGGGGGAGGAAACCGACAACAAACTCACATTCCTGGATGTCACAGGCAAAAGAAAGGACAACGGAGAATTACTCTGTCCTCCCTTTCTTCAGTCTGACTGTAACTCTCCATTCCTGTTCTTTCACACAATCCTGCCTGTCTTCGGTCTGACTGTAATTCTCTACCCCTGTTCTTTCACCCTCTCCTCCCTTTCTTCAGTCTGACTGTAATGCTGCATTCCTGTTCCTTCACCCTCTCCACCCTGTCTTCAATCTGACTGTAACTCTCCATCCCTCTTCCTTCACCCTCTCCTGCCTGTCTTCAGTCTGACTGTAACTCTCCATCCCTGTTCCTTCACCCTCTCCTGCCTGTCTTCAATCTGACTGTAACTCTCCATCCCTGTTCTTTCATCCTCTCCTGCCTGTCTTCAGTCTGACTGTAACTCTCCATCCCTGTTCTTTCATCCTCTCCTGCCTGTCTTCAGTCTGACTGTAACTCTCCATCCCTGTTCCTTCACCCTCTCCTGCCTGTCTTCAATCTGACTGTAACTCTCCATCCCTGTTCCTTCACCCTCTCCTGCCTGTCTTCAATCTGACTGTAACTCTCCATCCCTGTTCCTTCACCCTCTCCTGCCTGTCTTCAGTCTGACTGTAACTCTCCATCCCTGTTCTTTCATCCTCTCCTGCCTGTCTTCAGTCTGACTGTAACTCTCCATCCCTCTTCCTTCACCCTCTCCTGCCTGTCTTCAGTCTGACTGTAACTCTCTATCCCTGTTCCTTCACCCTCTCCTGCCTGTCTTCAGTCTGACTGTAACTCTCCATCCCTCTTCCTTCACCCTCTCCTGCCTGTCTTCAGTCTGACTGTAACTCTCCATCCCTGTTCCTTCACCCTCTCCTGCCTGTCTTCAGTCTGACTGTAACTCTCCATCCCTGTTCCTTCACCCTCTCCTGCCTGTCTTCAGTCTGACTGTAACTCTCCATCCCTGTTCCTTCACCCTCTCCTGCCTGTCTTCAGTCTGACTGTAACTCTCTATCCCTGTTCCTTCACCCTCTCCTGCCTGTCTTCAGTCTGACTGTGACTCTCTGTTCCCGTTGTCTCTCCTCTTTCCTCAGATCCATCTCACGTATCTGAAAGGAGGGCATCTGCACAGTTACTGGAAAGCGCCAGCACAGAAACTCCGAGAAATGTCTCAGTCTTCGCCATCTTGCGGAAGGTGTGTAATCCGTATCCTTGTGTTTTATGAATGATGCTCAGTGATTGTATCGCCCCAGTGAGACTAAGGGTCACCGGGCCTCAGCAAAGGGGATAACTCAGGGAAGGAGGGCAGTCACTGCCAGACTGAGGGGGCCAGACGTAAATGCATGTAATATACAGAAGGGGAACTGAGTTTGTAGTGTAGGTTGAAGGAGGCAGGTACGATGTAGTGTTCATCAGAGGGATATGGTTGTGAGGGAACCAGGGCTGGGAACGCAAGGATACATGTGGAATCGAAAGGACAGGTAAATGGGTGGGGGGGTGCCTTGTAAGTAAGAAATGGAATTAAATTGAGAGCAAGAAGTGATATAGAGATGGAAGGTGTAGATTCTGTTTGGGTAGAGTTGATGAACCGCAAAGGAAAAAAGACCCTGATGGGAATTCTGTACAGGCCTCCTAGCAGTAGTTATGATGTGGGGAAGGAAATAAATCAGGAGATAGATCAGGTATTAAAAACACCATTACAATAATCACGGGGGACTTCAATATGCAGGTGCACTGGGGAAATCAGGTTGGTAGCGGATGTCAAGAAAAGGAATTTGTGGAATGTCTATGAGATGGTTTTTTGGAGCAGCTTTTGGTAGAGCACAGGAAGGAACAGGCAGTGCTGGATTTAGTGAAGTGTAATGAGGCAGACTTGACTTAAAGTGAAGGAACCTCTACGGGACAATGACCATAATGTGATAGAATTCATGTTTCGCTTTGAGAGGGAGAAGCTGGAATCAGGTGTAATGGTATTACAATTGTGTTAAGGTAACTCCAAAGACATGGGGGAGGAGCTGGCCAGAGTTGATTGGAAGAGGAGCCGAGCAGAGGGGATAATGGTGGAGCAGCTATGGCAGGAATATTTGGGGGTAATTTGGGAGGAACAGCAGAAATCCATCCCAAGGAAGAAGTAACACACTAAGGGGAGGATGTGGCAATCATGGCTAACAAGGGGAGTCAGGGACAGAGAGTGGGAATAAAGGAGTCTTTCTCAAGATGGCAGCCAGTGACCAGCGGAGTTTCACAGGGAGCACAATAATTCCCAGGATATGTGAATGACCTGGAGGAAGCAACTGTAGGCCTTGTTGCTCAGCTGAGAGATGACACAGGGATAGGTGGAGGGGCAGGTAACGTTGAGGAGGTGGGGAGGCTGCAGAAGGACGTGGACAGACTGGGCAAAACAGTGGCAGACAGAGTACGACATGGGGAACTGTGAGGTGATACACTTGTATGGAGAAGAGAGGCAGAGACTAGTTCTAAATGGGCAACGGCTTCAGAAATCTAAAGCACAAAGGGACTTGGGAATCCCAGTTTTGGGCTTTCGGAAGGTGAATGTGCAGGTTCAGTCGGCAGTGAGGAAGGCAAATGCAATGTTAGCATTCATTTCAAGTGGGTTAGAAGACAAGAGCAGAGTGGTACATCTGAGGCATTGGAGGGCTCTGCTTGGAACGCGTTTGGAATGTTGTGAGCAGGACGGATGTGCTGGCATTGGAGGGGGTCCTGACAAGGTTTACAGGAATGATCCCCTGGGATGAAAGGGCTTGTCACATGAGGAAGGGTTGACCACTTTGGGTCTGGACACAGTGGAGTTAGGAAGGATGGGGTGGGAGGGGGCTGCAAACTGAATAGTGAGAGGCCTGAACACAGTGGATTCTCTAAAGGTCAACATGCAGGTTGAGTCTGTGATTAAGAAAGCGAATGCAATGTTGTCTCTTATCTCAAGAGGGTTGGAATATAAAAGCAGAGATGTACGACTGAGACTTTATAAAGCTCTGGTTAGGCCCCATTTGGAGTACTGTGTCCAGTTTTGGTCCCCACACCTCAGGAAGGACATACTGGCACTGGAACGTGTCCAGCGGAGATTCACACGGATGATCCCTAGAATGGTAGGTCTAGCATATGAGGAACGGCTGAGGATACTGGGATTGTATTCGTTGGAGTTTAGAAGATTAAGGGGAGACTTAATAGAGACGTACAAAATAATACATGGCTTGGAAAGGGTGGATGCTAGGAAATTGTTTCCGTTAGACGAGGAGACTAGGACTCGTGGACACAGCCTTAGAATTAGAGGGGGTCATTTCAGAACAGAAATGCGGAGACATTTCTTCAGCCAGAGAGTGGTGGGTCTGTGGAATTCATTGCCACGGAGTGCAGTGGAAGCCGGGATGCTAAATGTCTTCAAGGCCAAGATTGATAGGTTCTTGTTGTCTAGAGGAATTAAGGGCTACGGGGAGAACGCTGGTAAGTGGAGCTGAAATGCCCATCAGCCATGATTGAATGGCGGAGTGGACTCGATGGGCCGAATGGCCTTACTTCCACTCCTATGTCTTCTGGTCTTATGGATCTGCAGAAGATGTTTCCCATTGGTACTGACACTCGGGCCCGAGTTGGGGGCTTCCCATTGGTACTGACACTAGGGCCCAAGTGAGGGGCCTTCCCATTGGTACTGACACTGGGGCCCGAGTGAGGGGCCTTCCCATTGGTACTAACACTAGGGCCCGAGTGAGGGGCCTTCCCATTGGTACTGACACTCGGGCCCGAGTGAGGGGGCTTCCCATTGGTACTGACACTCGGGCCCGAGTGAGGGGCCTTCCCATTGGTACGGACACTAGGGCCCGAGTGAGGGGGCTTCCCATTGGTACAGACACTAGGGCCCGAGTGAGGGGGCTTCCCATTGCTACTGACACTAGGGCTCGAGTGAGGGGGCTTCCCATTGGTACTGACACTAGGACCTGAGTGTGGGACCTTCCCATTGGTACTGACACTAGGGCCCGAGTGAGGGGCCTTCCTATTGGTACTGACACTAGGGCCCGAGGGAGGGGGCTTCCCATTGGTACTGACACGAGGGCCCGAGTGAGGGGCCTTCCCATTGGTACTGACACTAGGACCTGAGTGTGGGACCTTCCCATTGGTACTGACACTCGGGCCCGAGTGAGGGGCCTTCCCATTGGTACTGACACTAGGGCCCGAGGGAGGGGGCTTCCCATTGGTACGGACACTAGGACCTGAGTGTGGGACCTTCCCATTGGTACTGACACTAGGGCCCGAGTGAGGGGCCTTCCCATTGGTACTGACACTAGGGCCCGAGTGAGGGGGCTTCCCATTGGTACTGACACCATGGCCCGAGTGAGGGGCCTTCCTATTGGTACTGACACTAGGGCCCGAGTGAGGGGCCTTCCTATTGGTACTGACACTAGGGCCCGAGTGAGGGCCCTTCCCATTGGTACTGACACTAGGACCTGAGTGTGGGACCTTCCCATTGGTACGGACACTCGGGCCCGAGTGAGGGGCCTTCCCATTGGTACTGACACTAGGGCCCGAGTGAGGGGCCTTCCCATTGGTACTGACACTCGGGCCCGAGTGAGGGGCCTTCCCATTGGTACTGACACTAGGACCTGAGTGTGGGACCTTCCCATTGGTACGGACACTAGGGCCCGAGTGAGGGGCCTTCCCATTGGTACTGACACTAGGGCCCGAGTGAGGGGGCTTCCCATTGGTACTGACACTAGGGCCCGAGTGAGGGGCCTTCCCATTGGTACTGACACTAGGGCCCGAGTGAGGGGGCTTCCCATTGGTACGGACACTAGGGCCCGAGTGAGGGGCCTTCCCATTGGTACTGACACTAGGGCCCGAGTGAGGGGGCTTCCCATTGGTACTGACACTAGGGCCCGAGTGAGGGGCCTTCCCATTGGTACTGACACTAGGGCCCGAGTGAGGGTCCTTCCCATTGGTACTGACTCTAGGACCCTAGCGAGGGGCCTTCCCATTGGTACTGACACTAGGGCCCGAGTGAGGGGCCTTCCCATTGGTACAGACACTAGGGCCCAAGTGAGGGGGCTTCCCATTGGTACAGACACTAGGGCCCGAGTGAGGGGGCTTCCCATTGGTACTGACACTAGGACCCTAGCGAGGGGCCTTCCCATTGATACTGACACTAGGGCCCGAGTGAGGGGCCTTCCCATTGGTACTGACACTAGGGCCCGAGTGAGGGGCCTTCCCATTGGTACAGACACTAGGGCCCGAGTGAGGGGGCTTCCCATTGGTACAGACACTAGGGCCCGAGTGAGGGGCCTTCCCATTGGTACTGACACTAGGGCCCGAGTGAGAGGCCTTCCCATTGGTACAGACACTAGGGCCTAAGTGAGGGGGCTTCCCATTGGTACAGACACTAGGGCCCGAGCGAGGGGCCTTCCCATTGGTACTGACACTAGGGCCCGAGTGAGGGGCCTTCCCATTGGTACTGACACTAGGGCCCGAGTGAGGGGCCTTCCCATTGGTACTGACACTCGGACCCGAGGGAGGGGGCTTCCCATTGGTACAGACACTAGGGCCCGAGTGAGGGGCCTTCCCATTGATACTGACACTAGGGCCCGAGTGAGGGGCCTTCCCATTGGTACTGACACTAGGGCCCGAGTGAGGGGCCTTCCTATTGGTACTGACACTAGGGCCCGAGTGAGGGCCCTTCCCATTGGTACTGACACTAGGACCTGAGTGTGGGACCTTCCCATTGGTACGGACACTCGGGCCCGAGTGAGGGGCCTTCCCATTGGTACTGACACTCGGGCCCGAGTGAGGGGCCTTCCCATTGGTACGGACACGAGGGCCCGAGTGAGGGGCCTTCCCATTGGTACTGACACTAGGGCCCGAGTGAGGGCCCTTCCCATTGGTACTGACACTAGGACCTGAGTGTGGGACCTTCCCATTGGTACGGACACTAGGGCCCGAGTGAGGGGGCTTCCCATTGCTACTGACACTAGGGCCCGAGTGAGGGGGCTTCCCATTGGTACTGACACTAGGGCCCAAGTGAGGGGGCTTCCCATTGGTACTGACACTAGGGCCCGAGTGAGGGGCCTTCCCATTGGTACTGACACTAGGGCCCGAGTGAGGGTCCTTCCCATTGGTACTGACTCTAGGACCCTAGCGAGGGGCCTTCCCATTGGTACTGACACTAGGGCCCGAGTGAGGGGCCTTCTCATTGGTACAGACACTAGGGCCCAAGTGAGGGGGCTTCCCATTGGTACAGACACTAGGGCCCGAGTGAGGGGGCTTCCCATTGGTACTGACACTAGGACCCTAGCGAGGGGCCTTCCCATTGGTACTGACACTAGGACCCTAGCGAGGGGCCTTCCCATTGATACTGACACTAGGGCCCGAGTGAGGGGCCTTCCCATTGGTACTGACACTCGGACCCGAGGGAGGGGGCTTCCCATTGGTACAGACACTAGGGCCCGAGTGAGGGGCCTTCCCATTGGTACTGACACTAGGGCCCGAGTGAGGGGCCTTCCCATTGGTACTGACACTAGGGCCCGAGTGAGAGGCCTTCCCATTGGTACTGACACTAGGGCCCGAGTGAGGGGCCTTCCCATTGGTACTGACACTCGGACCCGAGGGAGGGGGCTTCCCATTGGTACAGACACTAGGGCCCGAGTGAGGGGCCTTCCCATTGATACTGACACTAGGGCCCGAGTGAGGGGCCTTCCCATTGGTACTGACACTAGGGCCCGAGTGAGGGGCCTTCCCATTGGTACTGACACTAGGGCCCGAGTGAGGGGCCTTCCCATTGGTACTGACACTAGGGCCCGAGTGAGGGGGCTTCCCATTGGTACGGACACTAGGGCCCGAGTGAGGGGCCTTCCCATTGGTACTGACACTAGGGCCCGAGTGAGGGGCCTTCCCATTGGTACGGACACGAGGGCCCGAGTGAGGGGCCTTCCCATTGATACTGACACTCGGACCCGAGGGAGGGGGCTTCCCATTGGTACAGACACTAGGGCCCGAGTGAGAGGCCTTCCCATTGGTACTGACACTAGGGCCCGAGTGAGGGGCCTTCCCATTGGTACTGACACTAGGGCCCGAGTGAGGGGCCTTCCCATTGGTACGGACACTAGGGCCCGAGTGAGGGGCCTTCCCATTGGTACTGACACTAGGACCTGAGTGTGGGACCTTCCCATTGATACGGACCCTCGGGCCCGAGTGAGGGGCCTTCCCATTGGTACTGACACTGGGGCCCGAGTGAGGGGCCTTCCCATTGGTACGGACACTAGGGCCCGAGTGAGGGGCCTTCCTATTGGTGCGGACACTAGGGCCCGAGTGAGGGGCCTTCCCATTGGTACTGACACTAGGGCCCGAGTGAGGGGCCTTCCCATTGGTACTGACACTAGGGCCCGAGTGAGGGGGCTTCCCATTGGTACTGACATTCGGACCCGAGGGAGGGGGCTTCCCATTGGTACTGACACGAGGGCCCGAGTGAGGGGGCTTCCCATTGGTACTGACACTCGGACCCGAGTGAGGGCCCTTCCCATTGGTACTGACACTAGGGCCCGAGTGAGGGGGCTTCCCATTGGTACTGACACTCGGACATGAGGGAGGGGGCTTCCCATTGGACTGGACACTAGGGCCCGAGTGAGGGGCCTTCCCATTGGTACTGACTCTAGGACCCGAGTGAGGGGGCTTCCCATTGGTACTGACACTAGGGCCCGAGTGAGGGGCCTTCCCATTGGTACTGACACTAGGGCCCAAGTGAGGGGGCTTCCCATTGGTACTGACACTAGGGCCCGAGTGAGGGGGCTTCCCATTGGTACAGACACTAGGGCCCGAGTGAGGGGCATTCCCATTGGTACTGACACTAGGGCCCGAGTGAGGGGCATTCCCATTGGTACTGACACTAGGGCCCGAGTGAGGGGGCTTCCCATTGGACCGGACACTAGGGCCCGAGTGAGGGGGCTTCCCATTGGTACTGACACTAGGGCCCGAGTGAGGGCCCTTCCCATTGGTACGGACACGAGGGCCCGAGTGAGGGGCATTCCCATTGGTACTGACACTACGGCCCGAGTGAGGAGCCTTCCCATTGGTACTGACACTAGGGCCCGAGTGAGGGGGCTTCCCATTGGTACGGACACTAGGGTTTGAGTGAGGGGCCTTCCCATTGGTACTGACACTAGGGCCCGATTGAGGGGCCTTCCCATTGGTACTGACACTAGGGCCTGAGTGTGGGACCTTCCCATTGGTACTGACACTAGGGCCCGAGTTAGGGGTCTTCCCATTGGTACTGACACTAGGGCCCGATTGAGGGGCCTTCCCATTGGTACTGACACTCGGGCCCGAGTGAGGGGCCTTCCCATTGGTACTGACACTAGGGCCCGAGTGAGGGGGCTTCCCATTGGTACTGACACTAGGGCCCGAGTGAGGGGGCTTCCCATTGGTACTGACACTAGGGCCCGAGTGAGGGGGCTTCCCATTGGTACTGACACTAGGACCCTAGCGAGGGGCCTTCCCATTGGTACTGACACTAGGGCCCGACTGAGGGGGCTTCCCATTGGTACGGACACTAGGGCCCGAGTGAGGGCCCTTCCCATTGGTACTGACACTAGGGCCCGAGTGAGGGGGCTTCCCATTGGTACTGACACTTGGGCCCGAGTGAGGGGCCTTCCCATTGGTACTGACACTAGGGCCCGAGTGAGGGACCTTCCCATTGGTACTGACACTAGGGTTTGAGTGAGGGGCCTTCCCATTGGTACTGACACTAGGGCCCGATTGAGGGGCCTTCCCATTGGTACTGACACTAGGGCCTGAGTGTGGGACCTTCCCATTGGTACTGACACTAGGGCCCGAGTTAGGGGTCTTCCCATTGGTACTGACACTAGGGCCCGATTGAGGGGCCTTCCCATTGGTACTGACACTAGGGCCCGAGTGAGGGGCCTTCCCATTGGTACGGACACTAGGGCCTCAGTGTGGGACCTTCCCATTGGTACTGACACTAGGGCCCGAGTGAGGGGGCTTCCCATTGGTACGGACACTAGGGTTTGAGTGAGGGGCCTTCCCATTGGTACTGACACTAGGGCCCGATTGAGGGGCCTTCCCATTGGTACTGACACTAGGGCCTGAGTGTGGGACCTTCCCATTGGTACTGACACTAGGGCCCGAGTTAGGGGTCTTCCCATTGGTACTGACACTAGGGCCCGATTGAGGGGCCTTCCCATTGGTACTGACACTCGGGCCCGAGTGAGGGGCCTTCCCATTGGTACTGACACTAGGGCCCGAGTGAGGGGGCTTCCCATTGGTACTGACACTAGGGCCCGAGTGAGGGGGCTTCCCATTGGTACTGACACTAGGGCCCGAGTGAGGGGGCTTCCCATTGGTACTGACACTAGGACCCTAGCGAGGGGCCTTCCCATTGGTACTGACACTAGGGCCCGACTGAGGGGGCTTCCCATTGGTACGGACACTAGGGCCCGAGTGAGGGCCCTTCCCATTGGTACTGACACTAGGGCCCGAGTGAGGGGGCTTCCCATTGGTACTGACACTTGGGCCCGAGTGAGGGGCCTTCCCATTGGTACTGACACTAGGGCCCGAGTGAGGGACCTTCCCATTGGTACTGACACTAGGGTTTGAGTGAGGGGCCTTCCCATTGGTACTGACACTAGGGCCCGATTGAGGGGCCTTCCCATTGGTACTGACACTAGGGCCTGAGTGTGGGACCTTCCCATTGGTACTGACACTAGGGCCCGAGTTAGGGGTCTTCCCATTGGTACTGACACTAGGGCCCGATTGAGGGGCCTTCCCATTGGTACTGACACTAGGGCCCGAGTGAGGGGCCTTCCCATTGGTACGGACACTAGGGCCTCAGTGTGGGACCTTCCCATTGGTACTGACACTAGGGCCCGAGTGAGGGGGCTTCCCATTGGTACTGACACTAGGGCCCGAGTGAGGGGCCTTCCCATTGGTACTGACACTAGGGCCCGAGTGAGGGGCCTTCCCATTGGTACTGACACTAGGGCCCGACTGAGGGGGCTTCCCATTGGACCGGACACTAGGGCCCGAGTGAGGGGCATTCCCATTGGTACTGACACTAGGGCCCGATTGAGGGGCCTTCCCATTGGTACTGACACTAGGGCCCGACTGAGGGGGCTTCCCATTGGTACTGACACTATGGCCCGATTGAGGGGCCTTCCCATTGGTACTGACACTAGGGCCTGAGTGTGGGACCTTCCCATTGGTACTGACACTAGGGCCCGAGTTAGGGGTCTTCCCATTGGTACTGACACTAGGGCCCGATTGAGGGGCCTTCCCATTGGTACTGACACTAGGGCCCGAGTGAGGGGCCTTCCCATTGGTACGGACACTGGGGCCTCAGTGTGGGACCTTCCCATTGGTACTGACACTAGGGCCCGAGTTAGGGGTCTTCCCATTGGTACTGACACTAGGGCCCGAGTTAGGGGTCTTCCCATTGGTACTGACACTAGGGCCCGATTGAGGGGCCTTCCCATTGGTACTGACACTAGGGCCCGAGTGAGGGGCCTTCCCATTGGTACTGACACAAGGGCCCGAGGGAGGGGCCTTCCCATTGGTACTGACACTAGGGCCTGAGTGTGGGACCTTCCCATTGGTACTGACACTAGGGCCCGAGTTAGGGGCCTTCCCATTGGTACTGACACTAGGGTCTGAGTGTGGGACCTTCCCATTGGTACTGACACTAGGGCCCGAGTTAGGGGCCTTCCCATTGGTACTGACACTAGGACCCTAGGGAGGGGGCTTCCCATTGGTACTCACACTCGGGCCCGAGTGAGGGGGCAACACCCTCGATCCGATTTGGGGAGTATGGTGCATGGTGGGGTGACTCTGAGGACCGCATTGTCGCAGAGCGTTTTGGAGACCAAGTATATTTAAATATTTTGAGGGTATTGAAGGTAGTGGTTGATCAGTTCTCAATATAGTGAAGGGGCCAAAGGTTACAGGAGATGGTGGATGAATGGGGTTGAGAAACCTATCCGTGAAAATGTGTTGCTGGAAAAGCGCAGCAGGTCAGGCAGCATCCAAGGAGCAGGAGAATCGTCATTTCGGGTATGAGCCCCTCTTCAGGCTCATGCCCAAAACGTTGATTCTCCTGCTCCTTGGATGCTGCCTGACCTGCTGCGCTTTTCCAGCAACACATTTTCAGCTCTGATCCCCAGCATCTGCAGTCCTCCCTTTCTCCATGAGAAACCCCATCGGCCGTGATGGAATTGTGGAACAGACTCAATGGGCCAAATGCCCTAATTCTGCTCCTGTATCTTCTGGTCTTTTGTTTTCACTAACTCAGCGGGATGACACCTGTTGAGAAGTCCTGCCTTTGGATGGCCACCGTACGAAAGCCTCTCCCTCTCTCTCTCTCTCTCTCCACCTTTCTCCCTGTGCCTGTTTCTATCCATCTGTTCCCATCTCTCTCGGTTTCCAGACTGACGTTCAGAGTTGCTGGGTGCTGGGCCCAACACTAACCTTCCTCTCTCTCTCTCTCTCTGTCTCTCTTTCAGATTTGGCCGATGGCGTTGATGGTGAGCTTGGTGTTTACTGTTACCATTGGAGTCTTCCCGGCAGTAACCGTTGATGTGAAATCTAACATCTCTGCTGATGGCACGTGGGGTAAGTTCCTGGATGTGGTGAGAGTCAGAGAGGGTTTCAAAGATAAAAGGTAGCCAAGAGTGTACAGAGCCTGTATTACACAGTATCATCAAATAAGGATAAAAGCCCAGGCATGTGGAGACTAGAAGGAGATCACTTGGCCTATCTTGTCCCCGCTGCCTTCTTTAGTGAAGGTATCTACTTGTCCCATTGCCCTATTCTCCAAACATTGTCTCTTCAAATTAATCACCAGTACGATTCTGGTAACTCTCTTCTGTATTTTCCTCAAGACCTTGTGCCCATCCATATGTGGAACCCAGAACTGAACACAGCCCTCCAAGGCTGAACCAGCATTTCTATGACGATTGAGAATAGCTTCTAGCTTTTGCGGAACGTGATTCTATTGATGAAGGCCTGGACGTCGGAAAGCAGACTTTGGTCAACTGAAATAAAAGACAAACAGCTGAAAGCATTTATTATATCGGTCAGCATCTGTGGAGAGATGCAGAGAGTTAGTCTTTGTCACATTAGAGATCCCAAATGCCACTTCAGCAATCATCTTGACTTATTCAGCCCCCTTCAGGTCCTAGTGGTACAAATCCCCAGTTTCATCTCATTTATGATGCCTTTCATTTTTAGACAAAGGCAACTTGTTTGTTCTTTGATGCCGACCTTCACTCGTCCCTGTTAGCTTTCACGTGTCTGCCCATTTCACCAGACTGCATTCCCAGTTTTTCCAGCTCCTGCCCATTCATATACCACCGAAAGATTCCACTCCCTGAGGAACTTGAGACTGCACACCAGGTGAACTCTCCCTGCTAATAGTGCCTCTCGCTCTCTCTCTCTCTCTCTCTCCCTTTAGACAATTTTGTATCCAAGGTAAAAACAATGACTGCAGATGCTGAAAACCAAATACTGGATTAGTGGTGCTGGAAGAGCACAGCAGTTCAGGCAGCATCCAACGAGCAGCGAAATCGACGAAGGGCTTTTGCCCGAAATGTCGATTTCGCTGCTCGTTGGATGCTGCCTGAACTGCTGTGCTCTTCCAGCACCACTAATCCAATTTTGTATCCAACCTATCTCTCTCTCTCTCTCTCTCTCTCTCTCTCTCTCTCTCTCTCTCTCCCTTTAGACAATTTTGTATCCAACCTATCTCTCTCTCTCTCTCTCTCTCTCTCTCTCTCACTCTCTCTCTTCCCCCCCCTCCAACCAGCCTATCACCTATTGTTGAATCTCGCGGGCTCCTCCTTTGTTAACACATTTATGAGATATATTTGCTCATGCATTCTGTTTTGTACGTTCCTAATGAGTGGGCCGTAAAATACAGGAAAAACCCAGGGCCCCGGGGCACACAGTAACACCTTATACAACTCATGCTGCCCTTGCTCTGACTTTCAGCGCTCCTGGGTTGAGTCCAACATTCCTTTGGCCTTTCAAATGTTTCTCAGCTTTGTTCACTAGCATTTTGTGGTGTATGTCCACGTGGGCTCCCACACTGCAGGAAGTAGCTTGGGTCTCAACTGGATGACCTCACATTTCCCTGCGTTGAGCTCCATTTGCCAACATTTCACCCACTCAGTGAGTGTGTCAATGTCCCCATTGTCCACCACCCACTGCATCTCATTTTCTCTGGAGGAAGTGGCTCTGGGCTGAAAGCTGACCCTGCTTGAGGGAAGAGGAGATTGAGGTAGTGGAAGGAGAGCGGTTAGAAGCAGGAGTGCAGTGAAAAATATTTAATCCGGTCTCTGTGGTGTGGTTGGTTCTAGCTCACCAACCTCCTCCATCTGAGAATGACAGAGTCACGCAGGGAGTAGAGTAGTTGAGCCTGGAGGTAAGAAAAGGCATAGCTGAGGGTATAACTCCAGCTCAGCTGAGGCCAGGAGGACTCGGGGAATGTTGCAGAGATAGGAAATGTTAGACTTCATGCTTAGAGCTTGGTGCCTGGGAGTCACAGAGACTTGGTTGAAGGAAGGGCATGATGATCGGCAACTCAATGTTCCAGGATAGAGACGCTTCAGACAGGACAGGGAGGGAAGTAAAAGGGAGGGAGGAGTCGCATTGCTGGTCAGGGACGATATCACGGCTGTGCTAAAGGAGGACACTATGGAGATCTTGGGGAGTGAGGCATTGTGGGTGGAGCTGAGAAATGTGAAGGGTGCAGTTACATTGTTGGGGCTGTATTACAGGCCTCTCAACAGTGAGGGTGAGGGAGAAGAACAAATAGGTAAACAGATTATGGAAAGGTGTAGAGGCAATAGGGTAGTGGTGATGGGAGATTTTAATTTTCCCATCACTGACTGGGATACACTTAGCGTCAGAGGTCTGGATGGAGTAGTTGTAAGAAACGTCCAGGAGAGTTTTCTAGAACAGTGTGTCAATAGTCCGACGAGGGAAGGGGCCATGTTGGACCTGGTACTGGGGAACGAGCCAGACCAGGTGGGAGAAGGTGTGGTGGGGGATTTCTTTGGGAACAGTGACCACAATTCTGTAAGTTTTGGAATACTCATAGATAAAGGAGAGAGTGGTCCTGAGGGAAGAGTACTAAACTGGGCCAAGGCTAATTATATCAAAATTAGGCAGGGGCTGGGAAATGTGGATTGGACACAGCTATTTGAAGGGAAGTTGACGTTCGAGATGTGGGATGCTTTCAAAGGTAGGTTAAAGAAAGTGTAGGATAGGTATGTCCCGTTGAAGGCAAAGGATAGGAAAGGGCAAGATTCGTGAACCGTGGATGACAGGAGAAATTGTACGACGAGCCAAGAGGAAAAGGGAAGCGTACATAAGGTCCAGGCAGCTAAGAGCAGAACGGGCCCTGGAGGAATATCGGGAGAGTAGGACAAGTCTTAAACAAGGAATCAAGCGGGCTAAAAGGGGTCATGAAATAACTTTAACAAGCAGACTAAAGGAGAATCCCAAAGCATTTTATTCTTATATAAGAAGCAAGTGGGTAACTAGAGAAAGGATTGGTCCACTAAAGGATAATGAAGGAAGGCTGTGTGTCGAACCTGAGAGAATGGGTGAGATTCTGAATGATTACTTTGCATCAGTGTTCACTGAGGAGGGGGACATGATGAATGGTGAGATTAGAGATAGAAGTTTGATTAGTCTGGATCACGTTGACATAAATGGGGAAGGTGTGTTGGGTAGGCATCTGAACAGATGTATGTGTAGGTGGGGAGCAGAGGGATATAGATGCTTAGGAATTGGGCGATAGGTTTGGATCGTCTCAGGCCTGGAGGGCCGAAGGGCCTGTTCCTGGGCTGTAAAGTTTCTTTGTTCTCTTTGTTCTCGTGACCATGACCATATTTTCTAAAAACACCGTGTCAGCAAGTCACACTCTTGCCTCTGAGACAGAACATTCTGGGTGAAGTCCAGCTCCAAGGCTGTACTATTGGAGGTGCTTTCCTTCATATAAGGTCACAAAGCATAGCTGCCTCTGTGTGGTCCTGAAAGATTCCATGGTGCTATTGTCCAAGCTAATACTTAGCTCTCAATCAACATTGCTGGAGTAGGTTACAGTCATAGAGTCATCGAGATGTACAGCATGGAAACAGACCCTTCGGTCCAACCCGTCCATGCTGACCAGATATCCCAACCCAATCTAGTCCCACCTGCCAGCACCCGGCCCATATCCCTCCAAACCCTTCCTATTCATATACCCATCCAAATGCTTTTTAAATGTTGTAATTGTACCAGCCTCCACCACATCCTCTGGCAGCTCATTCCATACACGTACCACCCTCTGTGTGAAAAAGTTGCCCCTTTTATCTCTTTTATATCTTTCCCCTCTCACCCTCAACCTGTGCCCTCTAGTTCTGGACTCCCCCACCCCAGGGAAAAGACTTTGTCTATTTACCCTATCTATGCCCCTCATAATTTTGTAAACCTCTATAAGGTCACCCCTCAGCCTCCAACGCTTCAGGGAAAACAGCCCCAGCCTGTTCAGCCTCTCCCTGTAGCTCAGATCCTCCAACCCTGGCAACATCCTTGTAAATCTTTTCTGAACCCTTTCAAGTTTCACAACATCTTTCCGATAGGAAGGAGACCAGAATTGCACGCAATATTCCAACAGTGGCCTAACCAATGTCCTGTACAGCTGCAACATGACCTCCCAACTCCTGTACTCAATACACTGACCAATAAAGGAAAGCATACCAAACGCCTTCTTCACTATCCTATCGAACTGTGACTCCACTTTCAAGGAGCTATATCGCTGCTTATGGGAGCATACTCTGCACAATTTACCTGCTGTCTTTCCCACATCAGAACATGCATCTGCAAATGCTGAATATTTGGAGAGATCCGAGATGACTGCAGCCTTTCCTTCTATCAATTGGCACAGAATTTATTTCAACATTCCACGATGATGTAGTTGGAATATTTTGAGATGGCAGGATGTTACAGAGCAGTGTTACTGGACTTTAGCCCATTCCCTTGGATTGGAAGGAAGTGGAGAAACAGCAGGCTGGATCATACACTGTTCAGTTACACAACAACTCAGAGAGTTGAGCCATGGAGCTACACAGCATGGAATCATCAGTCCAACTCACCCACACCGGCCAAGTGTCAAAACTAAACTTCTCCCAATTTGCCAGCATTTGGCCCATATCCCTGTAAACCCTTCCTATTCATATCCCCATCCAGATGCCTCTTAAATGTTGTAATTGTACCAGCCTCTGGCAGCTCATTCCATACACGTACCACCCTCTGTGTGAAAAAAGTTGCCCCTTAAGTCTCTTTTAAACCTTTCCCCTCTCACCACGATACCCCCTAGTTTTGAACTCTCCAACCTTGGGGAAAAGACCCTCACTATTCATGCCTCTCATGATTTTATAAACCTCTATAACGTTCGATGCTCCAGGGAAAATAGCCCCAACCTACTCAGCCTCTCCCTATAACTCACACCCTCCAACCCCAGCAATATCTTTCTTGAACCTTTTCAAGTTTCTCAACATCTTTCCGATAGGAAGGAGACCAGAATTGCACACAATATTCCAACATTGGCCTAACCAATGTCCTGTACAGCCACAACATGACCTCACAACTCCTGTACTCAATACTCTGACCAATAAAGGAAAGCATACCAAACACCTTCTTCACTATCCTATCTACCTACGACTCCACTTTCAAGGAACAGTATACCTGTACTCCAAGGTCTCTTTGTTCAGCAGCACTCCCCAGGACCTAAACATTAAGTGTTTAAATCCTGCCCGGATTTGCTTTTCCAAAATACACCACCTCGTATTTATCTAAATTAAACTCCAGCTGCCACTCCTCAGCCCATTGGCCCAGCTGATCAAAGTCTGGGTAAACTCTGAATAACAATTTTCAGTGTCCGCTATACCATCAATTTTGGTGTCACCTGCAAACTTACTAACTATATCTCCTAAGTTCACATTTCAAATCATTTATATAAATGATGTAAAGTAGAGGGCCCAGCACCGATCCTTGTGGCACTCCATTGGTCACAGGTCTCCAGTCTGAAAAACAACCCTCCACCCCCACCCTCTGTCTCGTACCTTCAAGCCAATACCTATCACGATGGCTAACTCTCCCTGGATTCCATGTGAGCTAACCTTGCTAAGCTGTTTACCATGCAGAACCTTGTCGAACACCTTACTGAAGTCCACATAGACAACATCTACCACTCTGCCCTCATCAATCCTCTTTGTCACTTCTTCAAGAAACTCAATCAGGTTTGTGAGACATGATTTCCCATGCACTAAGCCATGTTGACAATCCCTTTCCAAATGCTTATACATCCTGTCCCTCAGGATTCCCTCCAACAACTTGCCCACCACCGAGGTCAGGCTCACCGGTCTATAGTTCCCTGGCTTGTCCTTACCGCCCTTCTTAAACAGTGGCACCACGTTAGCCAACCACAAATCTTCCAGCACCTCACCCATGTATATAGATGATACAAATATCTCAACCACGGGCCCATCAATCACTTTCCTAGCTTCCAACAAAGTTCTAAGGCCCATCTGATCAGATGCTGCGGATTTATCCACCTGTATGTGTTTTAAGGCACGCAGACCTTCCTCCTCTGTAATATGGACGCTTTCCAAGATGTCACTATCTGTTTCCCCAAGTCCTCCAGCTTCCATATCCTGTTCTGAGGTAAACACTTGAAACAGTACGTGCGTAGTCCAGCTACAGGGGGGGGGCCCACACTGGGCCTTGTATTGGCTCATGGACCTGGTCAGGTGACTGACCTTTCATTGGCAGAGCATCTTGGAAACAGTGATCACAACTCCTTCGGTTTTAAGATAGCTACGAACAAGGATAAGTCAGGACCTCGTGGGAAGGGACTAAATTGGAGGAAAGTAAATTCCGTCAGTGTTAGGCCGGGGCGAGGGGGTGTTAATTGGGAGGAGCTGTGATGAGGCAAGGCCACACGTGGACATGTTGGGGGTTGTTTAAAGACTGGCTGGGGAGAGTTCAGGAACAGCATGTTCCAGGAAAGAGGAAGGGTAAAGATGGCAAGGCCAGGGATCCTTGGATAACGAGGTGGGGGGGGGTTTGGGAATTTAGTCAAAAGGGTAAAAGAAGCATCTGTAAGGTTTAGGAAGCTAAAATCAGACAGGGTCGGTGGGGAATTTAAGAAACGCAGGTAAGTACTCAAGCAGGAGAGCAAGGAGGGGCGATGAGATGACCTTGGTAAGTCGGGTTAGAGAGAGACCCAAGGTATTCCACAGAGACATTAAAAACAAGAGGATGACAGGGGAGAAGGTAAGACCACTCCAGGATAAAGGAGGGTACTCTGCTTGGAGGCAGAGGATGTGGGTGCGATCCTAAATGAGTACTTTGTGTCAGTATTCACCCAGGGGAAGGATATGGAAGATGGTGAGATTTGTGTGGAATATGTTAATATAGGAGGGCATTCTGAGATTATGAAAGATGTGGTGTTGGGTCTCTTGAAGAGCGTTAAGGTGGATAAATCCCCAGGGCCCAATGGTCTCTACTCCAGGTTACTGAGAAAGGCAAGAGGGGAGATTGTTGAAGTCTTGACCAACATCTGTGTATCCTCGCTACGCACTGGAGGACTAGTGAGTCACTAATGTTGTTCCTCTGTTCAAGAAGGGAAATAGGGATAATCCAGGAAACTATAGACCAGTGAGTCTCACATCGGTGGTTGGGAAGCTATTGGAGAGAATTCTTAGGGATAGGATTTACGTGTATTTGGACAAGCATGACCTAGTTAGGGCCAGTCAGCATGGCTCTGTGTGGGGAAGGTCATGGATTACTAACGTGATTGAATCTTTCGAGGAGGTGATGAAGGTGATCGATGAAGATAGAGCAGTGGATGTTGCCCACGTGGATTTTAGTAAGGATTTCGACAAGGTCCCTCATGGTCGGCTCATCCAGAAGATTAAGATTCACAGGATCCATAGTGACTTGACTGTTTGTGTTCAGAATTGGCTTGCCCTGGGAAGGCAGAGGGTAGTGGGGGAAGGGTGTTTTTCAGGCTGGGGAGGGGGGTCGGTGACTGGTGGGGTTCCGCAGGGATCAGTACTGGGCCCTCTGCTGTTTGTGAGTTGGATAAATGACCTGGATGGAAATGTAGACGGGTGGGTTAGTAAGTTTGTAGGTGATACAAAGATCAGGGGCAGTTGGAGATAGTGTCGAAGGATACAGTGGGACAGGGATCAGTCGCAGATACGGGCAGAGAAATGGCAGATGGAGTTTAATCCGGGGATGTGTGAGGTGGTGCACTTTGGGAGATTAAATGTTTAGGAAAGGTACCCAGTTATTGGCAGGACCCTGAACAGCATTGATGTACAGAGGGATTTTGGGGTTCCAGTCCCTAGCTCCCTAAAAGTGGTCACATGGGTGGATAGGGTGGTAAAGAAGGTGTATGGCGTACTTCCCTTTATTGGTCAGGGAAGTGAGTACAACAGTCAGGTTGGTTTTGCTGCAGTTTTGTAAGACTTTGGTTAGACCACACACGCAGAGGTTTGGAGAAGGTACAAAAGAGGTTTCCCAGGATGCTGCCTGGATGGGAGGGTGTGACCGATAAGGAGAGGCTGGAAAAACTCGGGTTGTTTTTCTGTGGAGTGATGGAGGTTGAGGGCAGACTTGACAGAAGTCTATAAAATGATGAAGTGCATGGATCGGTCAGAATCTTTTCCCCAGAGGTGAAATGTCGAAAACTGGAGGACATGCAGTTAAGGTGAGAGGGGGGGGGGAAACAGTTGAAAGGAGATGTGAGGGGCAAGGTTTTTACACAGAGGGTGGGTAGGTGCCTGGAATACACTGCCAGAGGGTGGTGGAAATAAATACAATAAGGAGCAGATGGAGTTCTCAGGGAGGTAGCTGAAGGGACAGTGGAGGTGTCAGTGGTGATCTGTCAGGAATTACAAGGATCAGGGAGTTTCCCAGAGGGCTGGAAAATCACTAACGCGACATCCCCTGTTCAAAAAGGGAGTAAGGCAAGAACGGAAAGTTCCTGACCGATTAGCCTCCCCTCAGTCATAAAGTCATAGAGACATGCAGCATGGAAACAGACCCTTCGGTCCAACCCGTCCATGTGGGTAAAATCCCGGGAATCCATGGCGAAGGATGAGATTTCTGAAAGCATGGAAGAGTTCGGTAAAACGGGGCAGAGTCAGCGTGGGGGAGGTCATGCCTGACAAACCTGTTAGAATTCTTTGAGAAACTAGCGAGCAGGTTAGACCAGGGGGAGCCACTGGATGTTAACTACCTGGAGTTCGAGAAGGTCTTTGACAAGGTACTGCACAGGAAACTACTGAGTAAGGTGTGAGCATGGAGAGAAGCTGGGCTGTGTGTCAGAAAACAGAGAGTGGGGATAAAAGGGTCCTTCTCAAAATGGCAGCCGGTGCCAAGTGGTGTTCAGCAAGGCTCAGTGTTGGGACCACAACTTTCTGCTTTATACATTAATGATCTAGGTGAAGGAACTGAGGGCATTCTGGCTATGTTTGCTAGATGATTGAAAGACAGGTAGAGGGACAGGTAACATTGAGGAGGTGGGGAGGCTGCAGAAGGATTTGGACAGGTTAGGAGGGTGGGCAAAGAAGTGGCAGATGGAGTACAACGTGGGAAAGTGTGAGGTCATGCAGTTTGGTCGGAAGAATAGAAGCAGGGACTATTTTCTAAATGCAGAGAAAGTTCAGAAGGTTGAAGTGCAAAGAGACTTGGGAGTTCTAGTCCAGGATTCTCTCAAGGTAACCTTGCAGATTGAGTCAGTTGTTAGGAAGGTAAATACTATGATGGTATTTATTTTGAGAGGACTTGAATATAAAAGCAGGGATGTACTTCTGAGGCTCTGTACGGCTCTGGTCAGACCACATTTGGAATATTGTGTGCAGTTTTGGGCCCCATATCTCAGGGAGGATGGACTGGTCCTGGAGTGTGTCAGAGGAGGATCACATGAATGGTCCCAGGAATGGAAAGCTTAACATATGAGGGACGTTTGAGGACTCTGGGCTTATACGCAATGGACTTTAGAAGGATGAGGGGGAATCTAATTGAAACATACAGAATACTGACTGGCCTGTACAGAGCGGGTGTTGGGATGATGTTTCCGTTGGTGGGAGAGACTAGGACCCAAGGGCACAGCCTTAGAGTAAAGAGAAGACCCTTTTAGAACAGAGATAAGGAGAGACTTCCTCAGCCAGAGAGTGGGGGATCTGTGGGATTCACTGCCACAGAAGGATGTGGGGGCCAGGCCAGTGAGTGTGTTTAAGGCGGAGATAGATGGGTTCTTGAACGCCAAGAGGATCAAGGTTTATAGGGAGAAAGTGACCGAATGGGTTGAGAAAGTTATCAGCCACGATTGAATACAGAGCAGACTCAATGGGCTGAATGGCCTAATTCCTGCTCCAATGCCTGATGGTCTGATGGTATTAGGTGCAAGGAATGAAGGGATATGGCCCAATGGCTGGACAGAAGGGATTAGTCCCATTTGGGCTGGTTTTCGGCACAACATCGTGGGCTGAAGGGCCTATTCAGGTGTTGTACAGATCTATTCTCGAAAATACTCATTTAGCACCTCACCGATTTCCTGCAGTTGTACACGGGGACAGCCTTATTCACATTCAAGAGGCAGTTGTGTCGGTATTGAGGGGACGGCCGTGTCGGTATTGAGGGGACGGCCGTGTCGGTGTTGAAGGGACGGCCGTGACGGTGTTGAGGGGACGGCCGTGTCGGTGTTGAGGGGACGTCGGTGTCGGTATTGAAGGGACGGCCGTGTCGGTATTGAGGGGACGGCGGTGTCGGTGTTGAGGGGACGGCGGTGTCGGTGTTGAGGGGACGGCGGTGTCGGTGTTGAGGGGACGGCGGTGTCGGTGTTGAGGGGACGGCGGTGTCGGTGTTGAGGGGACGTCGGTGTCGGTGTCGGTATTGAAGAGACGGCCGTGTCGGTATTGAAGAGACGGCCGTGTCGGTATTGAAGGGACGGCCGTGTCGGTATTGAAGGGACGGCGGTGTCGGTGTTGAGGGGACGGCGGTGTCGGTGTTGAGGGGAAGGCCGTGTCGGAATTGAAGGGGACGGCGGTGTCGGTGTTGAGGGGACGGCGGTGTCGGTGTTGAGGGGACGGCGGTGTCGGTGTTGAGGGGACGGCGGTGTCGGTGTTGAGGGGACGGCGGTGTCGGTGTTGAGGGGACGGCGGTGTCGGTGTTGAGGGGACGGCCGTGTCGGTGTTGAGGGGACGGCCGTGTCGGTATTGAAGGGACGGCCGTGTCGGTATTGAGGGGACGGCCGTGTCGGTATTGAGGGGACGGCGGTGTCGGTGTTGAAGGGACGGCGGTGTCGGTGTTGAGGGGACGGCGGTGTCGGTATTGAAGGGACGGCCGTGTCGGTATTGAAGGGACGGCGGTGTCGGTATTGAGGGGACGGCGGTGTCGGTGTTGAGGGGACGGCGGTGTCGGTATTGAAGGGACGGCGGTGTCGGTATTGAGGGGACGGCGGTGTCGGTGTTGAGGGGACGGCGGTGTCGGTATTGAAGGGACGGCGGTGTCGGTATTGAGGGGACGGCCGTGTCGGTGTTGAGGGGACGTCGGTGTCGGTATTGAGGGGACGTCGGTGTCGGTGTTGAGGGGACGTCGGTGTCGGTATTGAAGGGACGGCCGTGTCGGTATTGAGGGGACGGCGGTGTCGGTGTTGAGGGGACGGCGGTGTCGGTGTTGAGGGGACGGCGGTGTCGGTGTTGAGGGGACGGCGGTGTCGGTGTTGAGGGGACGGCGGTGTCGGTGTCGGTATTGAAGAGACGGCCGTGTCGGTATTGAAGAGACGGCCGTGTCGGTATTGAAGGGACGGCCGTGTCGGTATTGAAGGGACGGCGGTGTCGGTGTTGAGGGGACGGCGGTGTCGGTGTTGAGGGGAAGGCCGTGTCGGAATTGAAGGGGACGGCGGTGTCGGTGTTGAGGGGACGGCGGTGTCGGTGTTGAGGGGACGGCGGTGTCGGTGTTGAGGGGACGGCGGTGTCGGTGTTGAGGGGACGGCGGTGTCGGTGTTGAGGGGACGGCGGTGTCGGTGTTGAGGGGACGGCGGTGTCGGTGTTGAGGGGACGGCGGTGTCAGTATTGAAGGGACGGCCGTGTCGGTATTGAGGGGACGGCCGTGTCGGTATTGAGGGGACGGCGGTGTCGGTGTTGAAGGGACGGCGGTGTCGGTGTTGAGGGGACGGCCGTGTCGGTATTGAAGGGACGGCCGTGTCGGTGTTGAGGGGACGGCCGTGTCGGTGTTGAAGGGACGGCGGTGTCGGTGTTGAGGGGACGGCCGTGTCGGTGTTGAGGGGACGGCCGTGTCGGTATTGAAGGGACGGCCGTGTCGGTATTGAGGGGACGGCCGTGTCGGTGTTGAAGGGACGGCGGTGTCGGTGTTGAGGGGACGGCCGTGTCGGTATTGAGGGGACGGCCGTGTCGGTGTTGAAGGGACGGCGGTGTCGGTGTCGAGGGGACGGCGGTGTCGGTGTTGATCGGGGCCTATTCTCTCGTCAGTTATTGTTTCCCTTGAGCGGATGTGTCAGTGTTATCTCGTGTTGTGTGTACCCCTCCTGTTGTACTCTTCCTGCCGTTGTACCCCTCGAGTGACTCCCTCCATTCCAGTTGTGTTCCTCTGCCTTATGGCTCCTC
Organism: Chiloscyllium punctatum; assembly: GCF_047496795.1. Taxonomy (NCBI): domain Eukaryota; kingdom Metazoa; phylum Chordata; class Chondrichthyes; order Orectolobiformes; family Hemiscylliidae; genus Chiloscyllium; species Chiloscyllium punctatum. Next base: position 5,174 of record NW_027311024.1, on the reverse strand, counting down.
CTTTTCCCTTGAGCAGATCCTCAATTTCCCTAGTCATCCAGCATTCCGTGTATCCCAATTTTGAACTGTAACTTTTAGATCAGGCCTCTCCTTTTCCATAATGTTCCCCCAGAGTTGAATTGCCTGATTCTAGCAGATTAGATTCGATTACTTACAGTATGGAAACAGGCCCTTCGGCCCAACAAGTCCACACCGACCCTCTGAAGAGCAACCCACCCAGACCCATTCTCCTACATTTACCCCTTACCTACACTACGGGCAATTTAGCATGGCCAATTCACCTGACCTGCACATCTTTGTGACTCTGGGAGGAAACCGGAGCACCCGGAGGAAACCCACGCAGACACAGGGAGAACGTGCAAACTCCACACAGTCAGTCGCCCGAGGCAGGAATTGAACCCGGGTCCCTGGCGCTGTGAGGCAGCAGTGCTAACCACTGTGCCACCCGTAGGGTGTGCATTTAAGGCGAGAGAATGGTAGTGGAAAGGAGACCTGAGGGGTAGGGTTTTTTGACACAGAGAGTGGTGGGAGTGTGTTACACACTGCAGTGGGGGGGTGGTGATGGAGGCAGGTCCAATAGGGACCTTTAAGGGGCTTTTAAATAAACACTCCCGTCTAGAGGGAATGGTGGGATAAGGACCAAGGGTTAGCAGAAAGAAGGAATTTAATTTGGCATTATGTTGGGCACAACATCGTGGGCTGAAGGGCCTCTTCCAGTGCTGTATAGTTCGATGTTGTAGTTTGAAACGATTAGAATGATAGTCACTGGCCCCAAAGTGCTCCCTCATTGACACCTCACTCACTTGGCCTGCCTTACTTCCCCAAAGAAGGGCAAGTTTTGTACCTTCTCTGGTCGCTGCAGCCACATACTGAATAAAAAAATCTTCTTGTACTCACTTAAATCCCTCTGCATCTGAGGCCTTCAGAGTGTGGTAGAGCCAGTCTGTCACGGCGCTGTGTGTTGCGTTGTTACCCTGGACCCTCTCTCCCTCTGTCCCCTTCCCCTGGACCCTCTCTCTCTCTCTCTCTCTCAGTCCCCTTCCCCTGGACCCTCTCTCTCTCTCAGTCCCCTTCCCCTGGACCCTCTCTCTCTCTCTCTCTCAGTCCCTTCCCCTGGACCCTCTCTGCTCTCTCTCTCTCTCTCTCTCTCTCAGTCCCCTTCCCCTGTCCCTCTCTCTCTCTCAGTCCCCTTCCCCTGGTCCCTCTCTCTCTCTCAGTCCCCTTCCCCTGGTCCCTCTCTCTCTCTCAGTCCCCTTCCCCTGGACCCTCTCTCTCTCTCTCTCTCAGTCCCCTTCCCCTGGTCCCTCTCTCCCTCTGTCCCCTTCCCCTGGACCCTCTCTCTCTCTCAGTCCCCTTCCCCTGGAACCTCTCTCTCTCTCTCTCTCAGACCCCTTCCCTGGACCCTCTCTCTCTCTCTCTCAGTCCCCTTCCCCTGGACCCTCTCTCTCTCTCTCTCAGTCCCCTTCCCCTGGACCCTCTCTCTCTCTCTCAGTCCCCTTCCCCTGGACCCTCACTCTCTCTCTCAGTCCCCTTCCCCTGGACCCTCTCCCTCTCTCAGTCCCCTTCCCCTGGACCCTCTCTCTCTCTCAGTCCCCTTCCCCTGGACCCTCTCTCTCTCTCAGTCCCCTTCCCCTGGACCCTCTCTCTCTCAGTCCCCTTCCCCTGGACCCTCTCTCTCTCTCTCTCAGTCCCCTTCCCCTGGACCCTCTCTCTCTCTCAGTCCCCTTCCCCCGGACCCTCTCTCTCTCTCTCTCTCTCTCTCTCAGTCCCCTTCCCCTGGACCCTCTCTCTCTCTCTCAGTCCCCTTCCACTGGACCCTCTCTCTCTCTCTCTCAGTCCCCTTCCCCTGGACCCTCTCTCTCTCTCTCAGTCCCCTTCCCCTGGACCCTCTCTCTCTCTCTCAGTCCCCTTCCCCTGTACCCTCTCTCTCTCTCTCAGTCCCCTTCCCTGGACCCTCTCTCTCTCTCTCTCTCTCTCTCTCTCTCAGTCCCCTTCCCCTGGACCCTCTCTCTCTCTCTCTCTCTCAGTCCCCTTCCCCTGGACCCTCTCTCTCTCTCTCTCAGTCCCCTTCCCCTGGACCCTCTCTCTCTCTCTCTCAGTCCCCTTCCCCTGGACCCTCTCTCTCTCTCTCAGTCCCCTTCCCCTGGACCCTCTCTCTCTCTCTCTCTCTCAGTCCCCTTCCCCTGGACCCTCTCTCTCTCTCTCTCTCTCTCAGTCCCCTGCCCCTGGACCCTCTCTCTCTCTCTCAGTCCCATTTCCCTGGACCCTCTCTCTCTCTCTCTCTCTCTCAGTCCCCCTTCCCCTGGACCCTCTCTCTCTCTCTCTCAGTCCCCTTCCCCCGGACCCTCTCTCTCTCTCTCTCTCTCTCTCTCTCTCTCTCTCTCTCAGTCCCCTTCCCCTGGACCCTCTCTCTCTCTCTCAGTCCCATTCCCCTGGACCCTCTCTCGCTCTCTCTCAGTCCCCTTCCCCTGGACCCTCTCTCTTTCTCTCTCTCAGTCCCCTTCCCCTGGACCCTCTCTCTCTCTCTCAGTCCCCTTCCCCTGTACCCTCTCTCTCTCTCTCAGTCCCCTTCCCCTGGACCCTCTCTCTCTCTCAGTCCCCTTCCCCTGGACCCTCTCTCTCTCTCAGTCCCCTTCCCCTGGACCCTCTCTCTCTCTCTCTCTCTCTCTCAGTCCCCTTCCCCTGGACCCTCTCTCTCTCAGTCCCCTTCCCCTGGACCCCCTCTCTCTCTCTCTCAGTCCCCTTCCCCTGGACCCTCTCTCTCTCTCTCAGTCCCCTTCCCCTGGACCCTCTCTTCTCTCTCTCTCTCTCTCAGTCCCCTTCCCCTGGACCCTCTCTCTCTCTCTCTCTCTCTCAGTCCCCTTCCCCCAGACCCTCTCTCTCTCAGTCCACTTCCCCTGGACCCTCTCTCTCTCTCTCTCAGTCCCCCTTCCCCTGGACCCTCTCTCTCTCTCTCAGTCCCTTCCCCTGGACCCTCTCTCTCTCTCTCAATCCCCTTCCCCTGGACCCTCTCTCTCTCTCTCTCTCTCTCTCTCAGTCCCCTTCCCCTGGACCCACTCTCTCTCTCTCTCTCTCTCAGTCCCCTGCCCCTGGACCCTCTCTCTCTCTCTCAGTCCATTCCCCTGGACCCTCTCTCTCTCTCTCTCTCTCTCTCAGTCCCCTTCCCCTGGACCCTCTCTCTCTCTCTCAGTCCCCTTCCCCTGGACCCTCTCTCTCTCTCTCTCAGTCCCCTGCCCCTGGACCCTCTCTCTCTCTCTCAGTCCCATTCCCCTGGACCCTCTCTCTCTCTCTCTCTCTCTCTCAGTCCCCTTCCCCTGGACCCCTCTCTCTCTCTCTCAGTCCCCTTCCCCTGGACCCTCTCTCTCTCTCTCTCAGTCCCCTTCCCCTGGACCCTCTCTCTCCTCTCTCTCTCAGTCCCCTTCCCTGGACCCTCTCTCTCTCTCTCTCTCAGTCCCCTTCCCCTGGACCCTCTCTCTCTCTCAGTCCCCTTCCCCTGGACCCTCTCTCTCTCTCTCTCCCTCTCTCAGTCCCCTTCCCCTGGACCCTCTCTCTCTCTCTCCCTCTCTCAGTCCCCTTCCCCTGGACCCTCTCTCTCTCTCAGTCCCCTTCCCCTGGACCCTCTCTCTCTCTCTCCCTCTCTCAGTCCCCTTCCCATGAACCCCTCTCTCTCTCTCTCCCTCTCTCAGTCCCCTTCCCCTGGACCCTCTCTCTCTCTCAGTCCCCTTCCCCTGCACCCTCTCTCTCTCTCTCAGTCCCCTTCCCCTGGACCCTCTCTCTCTCTCTCTCTCTCAGTCCCCTTCCCCTGGACCCTCTCTCTCTCTCTCTCTCTCTCAGTCCCCTTCCCCTGGACCCTCTCTCTCTCTCAGTCCCCTTCCCCTGGACCCTCTCTCTCTCTCTCTCAGTCCCCTTCCCTGGACCCTCTCTCTCTCTCTCTCAGTCCCCTTCCCCTGGACCCTCTCTCTCTCCCTCAGTCCCCTTCCCCTGGACCCTCTCTCTCTCTCTCTCTCTCTCAGTCCCCTTCCCCTGGACCCTCTCTCTCTCCCTCAGTCCCCTTCCCCTGGACCCTCTCTCTCTCTCTCTCTCTCAGTCCCCTTCCCCTGGACCCTCTCTCTCTCTCTCTCTCTCAGTCCCCTTCCCCTGGACCCTCTCTCTCTCTGTCTCTCTCAGTCCCCTTCCCCTGGACCCTCTCTCTCTCTCTCTCTCAGTCCCCTTCCCCTGGACCCTCTCTCTCTCTCTCTCAGTCCCCATCCCCTGGATCCTCTCTCTCTCTCTCTCTCTCTCTCTCTCTCTCTCAGTCCCCTTCCCCTGGACCCTCTCTCTCTCTCAGTCCCCTTCCCCTGGACCCTCTCTCTCTCTCTCTCTCTCTCTCTCTCTCTCAGTCCCCTTCCCTGGACCCTCTCTCTCTCTCTCTCTCTCTCTCTCTCTCTCTCAGTCCCCTTCCCCTGGACCCTCTCTCTCTCTCTCTCTCAGTCCCCTTCCGCTGGACCCTCTCTCTCTTTCTCTCAGTCCCTTCCCCTGGACCCTCTCTCTCTCTCTCGTCTCTGGCCTCTCTCTCTCTCTCTCAGTCCCCTTCCCCTGGACCCTCTCTCTCTCTCTCTCTCTCTCTCTCTCAGTCCCCTTCCCCTGGACCCTCTCTCTCTCTCTCTCAGTCCCCTTCCCCTGGACCCTCTCTCTCTCTCTCAGTCCCCTTCCCCTGGACCCTCTCTCTCTCTCTCAGTCCCCTTCCCCTGGACCCTCTCTCTCTCTCTCTCTCAGTCCCCTTCCCCTGGACCCTCTCTCTCTCTCAGTCCCCTTCCCCTGGACCCTCTCTCTCTCTCTCAGTCCCCTTCCCCTGGACCCTCTCTCGCTCTCTCTCTCAGTCCCCTTCCCCTGGACCCTCTCTCTCTCTCTCTCTCTCAGTCCCCTTCCCCTGGACCCCTCTCTCTCTCTCTCTCTCAGTCCCCTTCCCTGGACCCCTCTCTCTCTCAGTCCCTCTTCCCCCTGGACCCTCTCTCTCTCTCAGTCTCCTCCCCGACCCTCTCTCTCTCTCTCTCTCATCCCCTTCCCCTGGACCCCTCTCTCTCTCTCTCAGTCCCCTTCCACTGGACCCTCTCTCTCTCTCTCTCAGTCCCCTTCCCCTGGACCCTCTCTCTCTCTCTCAGTCCCCTCCCCTGGACCCTCTCTCTCTCTCTCTC